>NC_060179.1:78649057-78651557 GCF_021184085.1 Oncorhynchus gorbuscha
CACATTTCCCTCTCTTCTCTCCCTCTATCTTTCTTCCTCTCTCACATTTCCCTCTCTTCTCTCCCTCTATCTTTATTCCTCTCTCACATTTCCCTCTCTTCTCTCCCTCTATCTTTCTTCCTCTCTCACATTTCCCTCTCGTCTCTCCCTCTATCTTTCTTCCTCTCTCACATTTCCCTCTCGTCTCTCCCTCTATCATTCTCCCTCTCTCACATTTCCCTCTCTACTCTCCCTCTATATTTCTCCCTCTCCCTTTTCACGTGTTTCCCCTCTCTTCTCTCCCTCTCTCTTACACATGTTTCCCCCTTTCTTCTCTCCCTCTCTCTTACACATGTTTCCCCCTCTCTTATCTTCCTCTCTCTTACACATGTTTCCCCCTCTCTTCTCTCCCTCTCTCTTACACGTGTTTCCCCCTCTTCTCTCCCCTCTCTCTCTACACGTGTTTCCCCCTTTTCTTCTCTCCCTCTCTCTTACACGTGTTTCCCCCTCTCTTCTCTCCCTCTCTCTTACACATGTTTCCCCTTCTCTTCTCTCCCTCTCTTACACATATTTCCCCTATCTTCTCACACATGTTTCCCCCTTTCTTCTCTCCTCTCTCTTACACATGTTTCCCCCTCTCTTCTCTCCCTCTCTCTTACACGTGTTTCCCCCTCTCTTCTCTCCCTCTCTCTTACACGTGTTTCCCACTCACTTCTCTCCCTCTCTCTTACACGTGTTTCCCCCTCTCTTCTCTCCCTCTCTCTTACACATATTTCCCCTCTCTCTTCTCTCCCTCTCTCTTACACGTGTTTCCCCCTCTCTTCTCTCCCTCTCTCTTACACATGTTTCCCCCTCTCTTCTCTCTCCCTCTCTCTTACACGTGTTTCCCCCTCTCTCTTCTCCCTCTCTCTTACACATGTTTCCCCCTCTCTTCTCTCCCTCTCTCTTACACATGTTTCCCCCTCTCTTCTCTCCCTCTCTCTTACACATATTTCCCCCTCTCTTCTCTCCCTCTCTCTCTTACACATGTTTCCCCCTCTCTTCTCTCCCTCTCTCTTACACATGTTTCCCCCTCTCTTCTCTCCCTCTCTCTTACACATATTTCCCCCTCTCTTCTCACACATGTTTCCCCCTTTCTTCTCTCCCTCTCTCTTACGCATATTTCCCCCTCTCTTCTCTCCCTCTCTCTTACACGTGTTTTCCCTCTCTTCTCTCCATCTCTCTTACACGTGTTTCCCCCTCTTCTCTCTCTCTCTTACACATGTTTCCCCCTCTCTTCTCTCCCTCTCTCTTACACATGTTTCCCCCTCTCTTCTCTCCCTCTCTCTTACACATATTTCCCCCTCTATTCTCTCCCTCTCTCTTACACATGTTTCCCCCTCTCTTCTCTCCCTCTCTCTTACACATGTTTCCCCCTTTCTTCTCTCCTTCTATCGTTCTCCCTCTCTCTCACCTGAGTACCTGAGGTTCTAAAGTACCTGAGGATGTGAAGTGCCTGAGAGTCTAAAGTACCTGAGGATGTGAAGTGCCTGGGAGTCTAAAGTACCTGAGATTCTAAAGTACCTGAGATTCTAAAGTACCTGAGATTCTAAAGTACCTGAGATTCTAAAGTAACTGAGATTCTAAAGTACCTGAGATTCTAAAGTACCTGAGAGTCTAAAGTACCTGAGAGTCTAAAGTACCTGAGAGTCTAAAGTACCTGAGATTCTAAAGTACCTGAGGTTCTAAAGTACTTGCGAGTCTAAAGTACCTGAAATTCTAAAGTACCTGAGATTCTAAAGTACCTGAGAGTCTAAAGAACCTGAGAGTCTAAAGTACCCGAGATTCTAAAGTACCCGAGATTCTAAAGTACCCGAGAGTCTAAAGTACCCAAGATTCTAAAGTACCCGAGATTCTAAAGTACCCGAGATTCTAAAGTACCTGAGATTCTAAAGTACCCGAGATTCTAAAGTACCCGAGATTCTAAAGTACCCGAGATTCTAAAGTACCCGAGATTCTAAAGTACTTGAGATTCTAAAGTACCTGAGAGTCTAAGGTACCTTTGGATCGTGTTTTCTGTCGTCTGCTGTCATTGCCACATCAACCAATTTTAAATATTATGTATGTGAAATTAATTGAATGTCAATATTGTTCTGATCAATGTGATGTGTGTTTACAGCGACAGCTGCACATTGTTGTCTTGGAGAGAGAGAGACATCTCCTATCCCCCTCTGTCACCCTCTACCAACCACATTCTCACAGTAAGGCAGCCTCTCAGCCAACAGTGTTCTACCTTTCTAAGCGCCATAGCCAACTGCCTCTTCCCTGTTTCTCCAAGCCCTGTGGGTTGGAGCTGGATGGTATCAGTCCTAGTAGCCTGTCAGCTCACATGAGCACCTGGGCGAACTGCAGAATGACTGGTTGGATTCATCCACCTCAAGTGTTGCATATCCGCCAGACTGTGTGTGTGTTTGTGTATGTGTGCCTGCGTGCATGTGTGTCAGTCAGCCAGCCAGCCAGCCAGTCAGTGTTGTCTCTTAAT
>NC_060179.1:78656557-78666557 GCF_021184085.1 Oncorhynchus gorbuscha
TATTAAATGAATATTTTTCCTCATTAATCTACACACAATACCCCATAGTGACAAAGCAATAAAAGCTTTTTAGACATTTTTGCAAAAGTATAAAACATTTAAAATGGAAATACCTTATTTACATAATTATTCAGACATTTTGCCGTGAGTATTGAAATTGAACTCAGGTGCATCCTGTTTCCATTGATCATGCTTTAGATGTTTTACAACTTGATTGGAGTCCACCTGTGGTAAATTCAAATTTTCTAATGATCAATTAGCCTTTTAAAATGATAAACTTGGATTAGAATAATAAAAAATATCTCAAAGTATTTGATGGAAATGTGTTTTTGGCCGCCTCCCGAGTGGCACAGAGATCTAAGGTGTTTCCTCCGACACATTGGTGCGTCTGGCTTCCGGGTTATTAAGCGATCGGTGTGTCAAGAAGCAGAGAGGCTGGGTTGTGTTTCGGAGGACATATGGCTCTTGACCTTCGCCTCTCCAGAGGCTGTAAGGGAGTTGCAGAGATGAGACAAGACTGTAACTACCAATTGGATATCATGAATTTGTGAGAAACAATTATAATAATCCATATTTTTTCCTGCCTTACTTCTATTAGCCCATACAAATGTATTGACTAACATATTTACTACACAGAACAACACACCTCAAAAATCTAAAGGAAGTTTGTTCTGAAGTGTCTCTTCTATATCTGAGTCTGAGTTCACACACACACACACACACACACACACACACACACACACACACACACACACACACACACACACACACACACACACACACACACACACACACACACACACACACACACACACACACACACACACACACACACACACACACACACAACCCTACTCATTAGCTTGTAGTGCATTTGCCTCCATCATCAGTTCTGGGTGTATAATAAAGTCAATGGAGCAGCTCTACCCCCCCACCCTCTCTCTCTCTCTCTCTCTCTCTCTCTCTCTCTCTCTCTCTCTCTCTCTCTCTCTCTCTCTCTCTCTCTCTCTCTCTCTCTCTCTCTCTCTCTCTCTCTCTCTCCCCCTCTCTCTCTCTCTCTCTCTCTCTCTCTCTCTCTCTCTCTCTCTCTCTCTCTCTCTCTCTCTCTCTCTCTCTCTCTCTCTCTCTCTCTCTCTCTCTCTCTCTCTCTCTCTCCCTCTCTCTCTCTCTCTATCTCTCTCTCTCCCCCTCTCTCTCTCACTCTCTCTCTCTCCCCTGCTCTCTCTCTCTCTCTCTCTCTCTCTCTCTCTCTCTCTCTCTCTCTCTCTCTCTCTCTCTCTCTCTCTCTCTCTCTCTCTCTCATCCTCTCCATCTCTCTCTCTCTCTCTCTCTCTCTCCATCCCCCTCTCTCTCTCTCTCTCTCTCTCTCTCTCTCTCTCTCTCTCTCTCTCTCTCTCTCTCTCTCTCTGTCTGTCTGCAGTAGATCAGAGGATCTTAATTACTTAGCCCTCTGAAAGAGGAGACCAGGCATTGGTTCAGAACAACTGCGTCTGATTCCCAGTAATCACTGACTCTACCCTATCGTAGCGAGAATGGGCTAGTCTTCAGGGCGATTTTAAGGGTGATATAGAATACTTCATGTCCTTCCCTTAAACTTGTTCTTTATGAACACACACACACATACACACACAGACACACGAACACACACACACACAAACACGAACACACACACACACACACAGAGTCGCAGGAAGTAGGGGTGCAAAGGGAGATACTTAAAAAAAATCTACTTTTTTTATTGAAAATAATCATAATAGTGCATTGAGCCTTTACTATTCCTCAAGTTTTTTACTAGTCCTCTCATGTTCTTCACTAGTCCTCGAGGTATTTACTAGTTCTCTAGTTCTTTACTAGTCCTCTAGTAACTTACTAGTCAAGGCCTTTACTAGTCCTCAATGCCTTTACTAGTCCCCAAGGCCTTTACTAGTCCTCTAGTTATTTACTAGTCCTTTAGTTATTTACTAGTCCTCTAATTATTTACTAGTCCTCTAATTATTTACTAGTCCTTTAGTTATTTACTAGTCCTCTAGTTATTTACTAGTCCTTTAGTTATTTACTAGTCCTCTAGTTATTTACTAGTTCTCTAATTATTTACTAGTCCTTTAGTTATTTACTAGTCCTCGAGGTATTTACTAGTTCTCTAGTTCTTTACTAGTCCTCTAGTTCTTTACTAGTCCTCGAGGTATTTACTAGTTCTCGAATTATTTACTAGTCCTCTAGTTCTTTACTAGTCCTCGAGGTATTTATTAGTTCTCTAGTTCTTTACTAGTTCTCTAGTTCTTTACTAGTCCTCTAGTTATTTACTAGTCCTTTAGTTATTTACTAGTCCTCTAGTTATTTACTAGTCCTTTAGTTATTTACTAGTCCTCTAGTTATTTACTAGTCCTCTAGTTCTTTGCTAATCCTATAGTTCTTTACTAGTCCTCTAGTAACTTACTAGTCAAGGCCTTTACTAGTCCTCAATGCCTTTACTAGTCCCCAATGCCTTTACTAGTCCTCTAGTTCTTTACTAGTCCTCGAGGTATTTACTAGTTCTCTAGTTCTTTACTAGTCCTCTAATTATTTACTAGTCCTTTAGTTATTTACTAGTCCTCTAGTTATTTACTAGTCCTCTAGTTCTTTGCTAATCCTATAGTTCTTTACTAGTCCTCTAGTAACTTACTAGTCAAGGCCTTTACTAGTCCTCAATGCCTTTACTAGTCCCCAAGGCCTTTACTAGTCCTCTAGTTATTTACTAGTCCTCTAGTTCTTTGCTAATCCTATAGTTCTTCACTAGTCCTCTAGTAACTTACTAGTCAAGGCCTTTACTAGTCCTCAATGCCTTTACTAGTCCTCAATGCCTTTACTAGTCCCCAAGGCCTTTACTAGTCCTCTAGTTCCTTACTAGTCCTATAGTGCTTTACTAGTCCTCTAGTTCTTTACTAGTCCTCTAGTTATTTACTAGTCCTCAGCGCCTTTAATAGTCATCTAGTGCTTTACTAGTCCTCTAGTTCTTTACTAGTCCTCTAGTTTTTTACTAGTCCTCAAGGCCTTTACTAGTCCACTAGTTCTTTACTAGTCCTCAAGGCCTTTACTAGTCCTCTAAAAATGTACTAGTCCACTAGTTCTTTACTAGTCCTCTAGTTCTTTACTTGTCCTCTATTATTTACTAGTTCTCAAGGCCTTTAATAGTCCTCTAGTTCTTTACTAGTCCACTAGTTCTTTGCTAGTCCTCTAGTTATTTACTAGTCCTCTAGTTATGTACTAGTTATCTAGTACTTTAATAGTCCTCAAGTTCTTTACTAGTCCTCTAGTTATTTACTAGTTCTCTAGTACTTTACTAGTCCTCTAGTTCTTTACTAGTCCTCAATGCCTTTACTAGTCCCCAAGGCCTTTACTAGTCCTCTAGTTCCTTACTAGTCCTCTAGTTCTTTACTAGTCCTCAATGCCTTTACTAGACCCAAGGCTTTTACTAGTCCTCTAGTTCCTTACTCGTCCTCTAGTTATTTACTAGTTCTCTAGTACTTTACTAGTCCTCTAGTTCTTTACTAGTCCTCAATGCCTTTACTAGTCCCCAAGGCCTTTACTAGTCCTCTAGTTCCTTACTAGTCCTCTAGTTCTTTACTAGTCCTCAATGCCTTTACTAGTCCCCAAGGCCTTTACTAGTCCTCTAGTTCCTTACTCGTCCTCTAGTTCTTTACTAGTCCTCAAGGCCTTTACTAGTCCTCTAGTTCTTTACTAGTCATCTAGTTTTCCTGGGCCTCTAGTTCTTTACTAGTCCTCTAATCATTTGCTAGTCCTCTAGTCCTTTACTAATCATCTAGGCCTTTACTAGTCCTCCAGGCCTTTACTAGTCCTCTTGTCCTTTTCTAGTTCTCTATGCCTTTACTAGACCTCTATTCCTTTGCTTGCCCTCGAGTCCTTTACTAGTCCTCTATTCTTTTACTAGTTCTCTTGTCCTTTTCTAGTTCTCTAGGACTTTACTAGTCCTCTAGGCCTTTACTAGTTCTCTAGGACTTTACTAGTCCTCTAGGCCTTTACTAGTTCTCTAGGCCTTTACTAGTTCTCTAGGACTTTACTAGTCCTCTAGGCCTTTACTAGTTCTCTAGGACTTTACTAGTCCTCTAGGCCTTTACTAGTTCTCTAGGACTTTACTAGTCCTCTAGGCCTTTACTAGTTCTCTAGGCCTTTACTAGTTCTCTAGGCCTTTACTAGTCCTCTAGGCCTTTACTAGTTCTCTAGGACTTTACTAGTCCTCTAGGCCTTTACTAGTTCTCTAGGCCTTTACTAGACCTCTAGTTCTTTACTAGTCGTCAATTAGGGGACCAATGTAGCCCTTTTTCCTCCAGCCCCCCTGTCGTCAACAAATAATCATCCCAAACTCTTCACACACTACACACACACACACACACACACACACACACACACACACACACACACACACACACACACACACACACACACACACACATACATACACACACACACACACACACACACACACACACACACACACACACACACACACACACACACACACACACACACACACACACACACACACACACACCACACACACACACACACACACACACACACCCCCACACACACACACACACACACACACACACACACACACACACACACACACACACACACACACACACACACACACACACACACACACACACACACACACACACACACTCACTAACACACACACACACAACACACACACACACACACACACACACACACACACACACACACACACACACACACACACACACACACACACACACACACACTACACACACACACTAACACACACACACACACACACACACACACACACACACACACACACACACACACACACACACACACACACACACACACACACACACACACACACACACACACACACACACACACTCACAACACACACACACACACACACTCACTAACACACACACACACACACACACACACACACACACACACACACACACACACACACACACACACACACACACACACACACACACACACACACACACACACACACACACACACACACAGGTTATACTGCCCTAAAGCAGAGTTGGGCCCAGTGTCATATTCCTTTATGATATACAAACACCTTGTAATATTAAAACGAGAGCTATGCCACGGACAGCTGTTCAGTTTGACATCTATTTCATTACTATGCCGTCTCTCCAACCCTGTGTTTCAACAGCTGCACCATGTACTGAATTATTTAACGTGTGTGTGTGTGTGTGTGTGTGTGTGTGTGTGTGTGTGTGTGTGTGTGTGTGTGTGTGTGTGTGTGTGTGTGTGTGTGTGTGTGTGTGTGTGTGTGTGTGTGTGTGTGTGTGTGTTAGTGAGTGTGTGTGTGTGTGTGTGTCTGTCATAGTGTACTTGTGTCAGAGTCTGTGTGTGTGTGTGTTAGTTAGTGTGTGTGTTAGTGAGTGTGTGTGTGTGTGTGTTAGTGAGTGTGTGTGTGTGAGCCATCGAGTGTCTGTATTAATAAAATATAGACCAAGCTCGTAACATTTTCGATGATATCAGCTGCTATATAAATATTCACAATTAAATATTCAGAACTCTTTGGATACATATTGGGTTGAACAGGAAGTGACAAGAATGTGATCAGAAAAATACATGAAAGGCAATGAATATGTCACCAACAGCCTCAATAACCAGCCATGTAAGATCTGGGGAAACACTCCAGCCATGTAAGATCTGGGGAAACACTCCAGCCATGTAAGATCTGGGGAAACACTCCAGCCATGTAAGATCTGGGGAAACACTCCAGCCATGTAAGATCTGGGGAAACACTCCAGCCATGTAAGATCTGGGGAAACACTCCAGGCATGTAAGATCTGGGGAAACACTCCAGGCATGTAAGATCTGGGGAAACACTCCAGGCATGTAAGATCTGGGGAAACACTCCAGCCATGTAAGATCTGGGGAAACACTCCAGTCATGTAAGATCTGGGGAAACACTCCAGGCATGTAAGATCTGGGGAAACACTCCAGGCATGTAAGATCTGGGGAAACACTCCAGGCATGTAAGATCTGGGGAAACACTCCAGGCATGTAAGATCTGGGGAAACACTCCAGCCATGTAAGATCTGGGGAAACAGACGTTCAAGACGCCAATGTCATAAAACGTGTCACATTTAACGATCTGACTTTGTTATTTAAACAATAGTTGGCATAATGATTTTACATACACTTGCTTCAATATTTCAGTTGACCAAATTGGAGATTTTTGAATCGATCCTTAACAGTCAACAAAAACAATCCTTAACTTCAATATTCCGCACACAAATGTCATCTGACATCAATATCTCTCTAAACATATTAATCAAATGTCATTAAAACAGAGGCTCACTATCACACCTTGGTTGAAGATCGCAGTTTCATTCAAGTGAATTTAATTTTCAACCACTAATACATATTCAATCAGCTTGACAATTGACAGTTTTCATACATAGAATGTATGCACACATGACTGTAAGTCGCTTTGGATAAAAGCGTCTGCTAAATAGCATATATTATTATTATTATTATTATATTACAACATAGAGAAGATATCAACACACTGTTGATAATGTGGGAGCAGAGAAGAACTCCAAAACTCACAAAGTCCTTCTGTAGCTCAGTTGGTAGAGCATGGCGCTTGTAACGCCAGGGTAGTGGGTAGAGCATGGCGCTTGTAACGCCAGGGTAGTGGGTTCGATCCCCGGGACCACCCATACGTAGAATGTATGCACACATGACTGTAAGTCGCTTTGCATAAAATCATCTGCTAAATGGCATATATTATTATTATCATATATTAGAACTGCAATATCCACAATCCCAAGCATCTCAGAAAGATAGCAAGGTACCAAAAAAAGAAACAGTTTGCAGAAACATCCCAGGCCAATCAATATTTACTTAGTGTGGTAAAACCACAACAGCGGTGGCAATGACCCCCCGTGATGGAGCAGAGACTAAATACGGCACAGGAAGTGACAACGGAGTGAGAGGATGGAAGGACAGAAGGAGGGGCAGTAGGACGCCCCAAAACTCACCAGTCTGTTGACGAGGGGAACCCCGAAATGCCAGATGTGCTCGTTGAGCAGGCCGCTGTACACCACGTTGCCAAAGAGAGCAATGGTTCCGTGCTGCTTACACAAGCCACTTCCTGGTTTGGTTTCTATGGAGACAGAGATACATGCGAGTTACATAGAAATATTGGTAAACATGCCGAAAAACATTCAATGTTCCGTCATACAACATATATATATATAAAACACTGGTAAAACCTTAAGAGGATAAACAGGTGTTGTGGCAATACAAGTGTCTAATCCACGCTCACTGACAATTCTGAGCTATTTTCCAACACTTGACCCAGGGTTGGTTATTGACCTGTCTAACATCAGCTCGCTTGCACTGAGATGGGAGGGGTGGAAATAGTGTAGGTGTGTCCTTACAAACAGGCACTAAACTGACCATTTATAAGTAGAGACAGTTAAGACTGACCAAAAGCTAGTTTTAGTGATAACACATGTAGGTTAAAACAGCTAGTTTTAGTGATAACACATGTAGGTTATGACAGCTGGTTTTAGTGATAACACATGTAGGTTAAAACAGCTAGTTTTAGTGATAACACATGTAGGTTATGACAGCTGGTTTTAGTGATAACACATGTTGGTTAAAACAGCTGGTTTTAGTGATAACACATGTAGGTTATAACAGCTGGTTTTAGTGACCTGGGCCCTGACAGTAAATCTCAGTAAGACCAAAATAATGGTGCTCCAAAAAAGGTCCAGTCGCCAGGAACACAAACACAAATTCCTTATACATACATTGACCTAAACATCAGCACCACAGGTAACTTCCACAAAGTTGTAAACAAACTGACAGACAAGGCAAGAATCTTGTGTCCTTTACCATTTGTACATTGTTAAAACACTGTATATATATATATAATATGACATTTCTAATGTCTTTATTGTTTTGAAACTTCTGTATGTGTGATGTTTACTGTTAATTTTAATTGTTTATTTCACTTTATATATTCACTTTATATATTATCTACCTCACAGAGGCTGTTAAAAACACTGAGAGAGGGAGAGAGAGAGGAGAGAGAGAGAGAGAGAGAGAGAGAGAGAGAGAGAGAGAGAGAGAGAGAGAGGGAGAGAGAGAGAGAGAGGGAGGGAGAGAGAGAGGGACATAGACAGAGAGAGAGACAGAGAGAGAGACGTAGAGAGAGAGAGAGAGAGAGAGAGAGAGAGAGAGAGAGAGAGAGAGAGAGAGAGAGAGAGAGAGAGAGAGAGAGAGAGAGAGAGAGGGACATAGACAGAGAGAGGGACATAGACAGAGAGAGGGACATAGACAGAGAGAGGGACATAGACAGAGAGGGGGACATAGACAGAGAGAGGGAGAGGTGGACTGAGTTAATAAACAGCGAACATCATGGACAGTTTTTGGAGTCAGGGCTTACAAACTGCAGATGGAGAGAGATATGGAAAGGAAAACCTAGCCATTTACCCAAACATTCCACCAAAATGTGTGTTCCACATTTAACCTGGAAAACATCAACATTCTCTCTCTCTCTACATTATTAAAGGGACTTGGGATGCATCTGAAATGACACCCTATTACCTACATAGTGGCCATAGGGTTCTGGTTAAAAGTAGTGGACTGTATAGGGGATAGGATGCTGTTTGGGAAACAGACATAGTAAAACCACGACCATTAAAAGTGCTTGGCACACACAAGCACTTTACAGCGGTACGGCCAGTCAGGTCATTAAGGATCGCAGTCGAAAGTGGACGTCTGTCCATGTCATGAGGACGTTAGAAAATGCCTTCAAAACCGTCCACTAGGGGCAACAGTGAGGGATATTACCATCAAGTCGTAGTGGGTTTTGCTACGTTGTTGTGGACAGGGGTGGTGGATGGGAGGAACACCATGAACCTGGATCAGAAGGTTGTGGATGGGAGGAACTCCATGAACCTGGATCAGAAGGTTGTGGATGGGAGGAACACCATGAACCTGGATCAGAAGGTTGTGGATGGGAGGAACACCATGAACCTGGATCAGAAGGTTGTGGATGGGAGGAACACCATTAATCTGGATCAGAAGGTTGTGGATGGGAGGAACACCATGAACCTGGATCAGAAGGTTGTGGATGGGAGGAACACCATGAATCTGGATCAGAAGGTTGTGGATGGGAGGAACTCCATGAACCTGGATCAGAAGGTTGTGGATGGGAGGAACACCATGAACCTGGATCAGAAGGTTGTGGATGGGAGGAACACCATGAACCTGGATCAGAAGGTTGTGGATGGGAGGAACACCATGAATCTGGATCAGAAGGTTGTGGATGGGAGGAACACCATGAACCTGGATCAGAAGGTTGTGGATGGGAGGAACACCATGAACCTGGATCAGAAGGTTGTGGATGGGAGGAACACCATGAACCTGGATCAGAAGGTTGTGGATGGGAGGAACACCATGAACCTGGATCAGAAGGTTGTGGATGGGAGGAACACCATGAACCTGGATCAGAAGGTTGTGGATGGGAGGAACACCATGAACCTGGATCAGAAGGTTGTGGATGGGAGGAACACCATGAACCTGGATCAGAAGGTTGTGGATGGGAGGAACACCATGAACCTGGATCAGAAGGTTGTGGGTTTGATCTCAGTCATAAACACAGTTATTGATTTTATATTTTAACCCTTTAATCCCAAACCATAACCCTTTGGAATGAGTGACTAAACATAATGTTTTGTCTGAGATGATTCTTTACCGAGTCAAGTAGATTTGTCCAGGCGTCAATTGTTCCTTGACTAACACCATTCATTCTCGTTGTTGATAAGGATAATGTAATAACTTGTAACAGTAACTGTATCCCTGGCGGATTGTATCCCCTGGCGGATTGTATCCCCTGGCGGATTGTATCCCCTGGCGGATTGTATCCCCTGGCGGATTGTATCCCCTGGCGGATTGGGTTGAG
>NC_060179.1:78674057-78684057 GCF_021184085.1 Oncorhynchus gorbuscha
CACACACACACACACACACACACACACACACACACACACACACACACACACACACACACACACACAGAGAGAGAATGTTTTTCACTGGAGAGATCTATCGACAAGAGTCCTAATAGGATGCCATTGTCATCAACAGAACAATGTAGACCAACAGTGAAATGACCAATCACTCACAAGGCAATAATGACAGAAGAGAGGACTTGATGAAAACCCTGGAGGAAAAAAAAGAGCTTAGTGGAATGAAACTCTCCCGACGCAAAGCGGAAGAGGAGGAATAAAAGGATAAAGGAGGAAGGAGCAGAAAGCTTCCAGATCCTTCTATTTTACTGCTATCTTTTTATTTAGCAATTTCAACGTTTTGCAATTTTAATGTTTTGCAGTATTAATGTTTTGCAATATTAATTACGTTTAGCCATTCTGAAGTCCAGCCGAACTACCATCCAGACAAAATCAATGTTTAGTTTATTGTCCTTACAGATTAGTGCAAAATGATAAAAATCCTCGACAAGCAATGTATGTGTGTGTATGCATATCTCAGCAATGTGTGTGTGTGTGTGTGTGTGTGTGTGTGTGTGTGTGTGTGTGTGTGTGTGTGTGTGTGTGTGTGTGTGTGTGTGTGTGTGTGTGTGTGTGTGTGTGTGTGTGTGTGTGTGTGTGTATGCATATCTCAGCAATGTGTGTGTGTGTGTGTGTGTGTGTGTGTGTGTGTGTGTGTGTGTGTGTGTGTGTGTGTGTGTGTGTGTGTGTGTGTGTGTGTGTGTGTGTGTGTGTGTGTGTGTGTGTGTGTGTGTGTGTGTGTGTGTGTGCATATCTCAGCAATGTGTGTGTGTGTGAGTGTAGATTAAGTAATATGCTGAAATTCTGTATGCATATCACTGACAAACAGACACACAGGCAAACATGCATGCACACATACACACAAACACACACACACAGTTGAGTGTACCAGTTCAACAACAACAACAACAACAACAACAAAAACATTTTGATTGGCGCAAACACCACTGGGGCTATCAGAGTGTTTACTGAAAATACTGCTGTATTAGTAAAGACATGAGAGATCTAATTGGGTAAGGGGAGATCTAGGTCCTCATGGATAGGCTGAGATCTAGGTCCTCGTGGATAGGCTGAGATCTAGGTTCTCATGGATAGGCTGAGATCTAGGTCCTCATGGATAGGCTGAGATCTAGGTCCTCGTGGATAGGCTGAGATCTAGGTCCTCATGGATAGGCTGAGATCTAGGTCCTCGTGGATAGGCTGAGATCTAGGTCCTCGTGAGATCTCGGTCCTGGATAGGCTGAGATCTAGGTCCTCATGGATAGGCTGAGATCTAGGTCCTCATGGTGGATAGGCTGAGATCTAGGTCCTCGTGGATAGGCTGAGATCTAGGTCCTCATGGATAGGCTGAGATCTAGGTCCTCGTGGATAGGCTGAGATCTCGGTCCTCATGGATAGGCTGAGAGCTTGGTCCTCATGGATAGGCTGAGAGCTAGGTCTTCATGGTGGAAAGGCTGAGAGCTAGAGCTGCTTCAGCCTCAACCCCAGCCCCAGCCTCAGCCCAAGTCTCAGCCCCAGCTTTATCCCTAGCCCTAGCCTCAGACTCAACCCCAGACCCAGTCCCTGTTTCAGCCCCAGCCTCTTCCCCAGCCTCAACCTCAACCCCATTCCCAACCCCAGTCCCAACCACAGTCTCAGCCCCATTCTCAACCCCAGTCCAAACCTCAGTCCCAACCCCAATCTAGCCTCAGCCTCAGCCCTAGCCTCAGCCCTAGCATCAGACTCAGCCTCAGCCCAAGCTTCAGCCTCAACCCCAGACCCAGTCCCTGTCTCAACCCAGCCTCAGCCCCAGCTTTAGCCCCAGCTCCAATCTCAGCCTCAGACTCAGTCCCAACCGCAGCTCCAAACTCAGTCCCAACCCCAGTCCCTACCCCAGTCCCAACCCCAGTCCCTACCCCAGTCTCAAACCCAGTCCCTACCCCAGTCCCAACCCCAGTCCCTACCCCAGTCCCAACCCCAGCTCCAACCCCAGCTCCAACCTCAGTTCCTACCCCAGTCCCAACCCCAGTCCCTACCCCAGTCCCAACCCCAGTCCCTACCCCAGTCCCTACCCCAGTCCCAACCCCAGTCCCTACCCCAGTCCCAACCCCAGTCCCAACCCCAGTCCCTACCCCAGTCCCAACTCCAGCTCCAACCTCAGTCCCAACCTCAGTCCCAACCCCTGAGGCTGGGGTGAGGCTGGGGTTGAGGCTGGGGTTTAGGTAGAGGTTGTGGCTGGGGTTGAGATTGGGTCTGGGGTTGAGGCTGGGGCAGGGGTTTGGACTTGGGTTGAGGTTGGGAAAGGGGCTGGGGCTGAAGTTGGAGCTAGCGCTGGGGAAGGGGCAGGGTCTGAGTTTGGAGCTAGGGCGGGGAGGGGCTGGGTCTGAGGTTGGGACTGAGGCTGGGGTTGAGGTTGGTGCTGAGGTTGGGGCTGAGATTGGGGCTGAGGTTGGGCTGAAGTTGGGATTGGGGCTGAGACTGGGGTACTGTGTCTCTAGCCGTACCTGGCCCTAGCCCTACCTGGCCCCAGCCCTACCTGAACCTATCTCTATCTGACCTAAGGCCTACCTGAACCTTGCCCTACCTGGTCCAAGCCCTACCTGAACCTAACCCTACCTGAACCTAGCTCTATCTGACCTAAGGCCTACCTGAACCTTGCCCAACCTGGTCCTAGCCCTACCTGAACCCAGCCCTACCTGATGTTAGCCCTACCTGAACCTAGCTCTACCTGATGCTAGCCCTACCTGATGCTAGCCCTACCTGAACCTAGCCCTACCTGATGCTAGCCCGACTTGTCCTAGCTCTACCTGAACCTAGCCCTACCTGATGCTAGCCCTACCTGAACCTATCACTACCTGATGCTAGCCCTACGAGATGCTAACCCTTCATTAACCTAGCCCCCTCTGTCCCAGGTGTGTTTAATGCAGCATAGTGTGAGGGATCACCCCAGGTGGTGATCATACCTCTGCAGTCACAGTTGAGGAAAGGCCCTCTCCCATTGGCTGGGAGCAAATCACAGTCACCTGGACCTGCTGCTGATTCCCCCACAGATCAGACCACACTAAGATCCAGATCACTCTAAGACCCAGACCACACAAAGACCCAGACCACACTAAGACCCAGACCTCACTAAGACCCAGACCTCACTAAGACCCAGACCATCACTAAGACACAGACCTCACTAAGACCCAGACCATCACTAAGACCCAGACCATCACTAAGACCCAGACCACACTAAGACCCAGACCACACTAAGACCCAGACCACACTAAGACCCAGACCATCACTAAGACACAGACCACACTAAGACCCAGACCACACTAAGACCCAGACCACACTAAGACCCAGACCATCACTAAGACACAGACCACACTAAGAACCAGACCACACTAAGACCCAGACCTCACTAAGACCCAGACCATCACTAAGACCCAGACCACACTAAGACCTAGACCATCACTAAGACACAGACCACACTAAGAACCAGACCACACTAAGACCCAGACCTCACTAAGACCCAGACCATCACTAAGACCCAGACCACACTAAGACCCAGACCACACTAAGACCCAGACCATCACTAAGACACAGACCACACTAAGAACCAGACCACACTAAGACCCAGACCACACTAAGACCCAGACCATCACTAAGACACAGACCACACTAAGAACCAGACCACACTAAGACCCAGACCTCACTAAGACCCAGACCATCACTAAGACCCAGACCACACTAAGACCCAGACCACACTAAGACCCAGACCATCACTAAGACACAGACCATCACTAAGACACAGACCATCACTAAGACACAGACCATCACTAAGACACAGACCATCACTAAGACACAGACCACACCTCACTATGACGTTAGTCTCATTCCAAACGTCGTAAATAAATTGTTGGTTATCTGCACGAACCCAGTCGTCACTATGAGTCCTCCATACATCAATTGTCTTAAATCATTTATTTATTACAAACTAAGTAATTCACAGAAATGTATAAACAAACAGTAAATATGGTTACATGAAATGATAGAATGTGTCCTAGTTGGCTGAACCGGCATGGTGGCTTGTTAGACAAAAGGGGAGTGGGTGTTTTACCAAGAAGTCACTACAGAGTAATAATTATAACAATTGAAATGCTAATCCTTTGCACATGAACGCTCACTCATTCAGATAAATACAATATAGCAAGTAAAACACTGGAATGGTAGATTTGCAGTGGAAGAATGTGCAAAGTAGAAATAAAAATAATGGGGTGCAAAGCAGCAAAATAAATAAAATAAAGACAGTAGGGGGAGAGGTAGTTGTTTGGGCTAAATTATAGGTGGGCTATGTACAGGTGCAGTAATCTGTGAGCTGCTCTGACAGCTGGTGCTGAAAGCTAGTGAGGGAGATAAGTGTTTCCAGTTTCAGAGATTTTTGTAGTTCGTTCCAGTCATTGGCTGCAGAGAATTGGAAGGAGAGGCGGTCAAAGAAAGAATTGGTTTTGGGGGTGACCAGAGAGATATACCTGCTGGAGCGCGTGCTACAGGTGGGTGATGCTATGGTGACCAGCGAGCTGAGATAAGGGGGGTCTTTACCTAGCAGGGTCTTGTAGATGACATGGAGCCAGTGGGTTTGGCGACGAGCATGAAGCGAGGGCCAGCCAACGAGAGCGTACAGGTCGCAATGGTGGGTAGTATATGGGGCTTTGGTGACAAAACAGATTGCACTGTGATAGAATGCATCCAATTTGTTGAGTAGAGTGTTGAAGTCGAGGATCGGTAGGATGGTCATTTTTGCAAGGGTATGTTTGGCAGCATGAGTGAAGGATGCTTTGTTGCGAAATAGGAGGCCAATTCTGGATTTAACTTTGGATTGGAGATGTTTGATGTGGGTCTGGAAGGAGAGTTTACAGTCTAACCAGACACCTAAGTATTTGTAGTTGTCCACGTATTCTAAGTCAGAGCCGTCCAGAATAGTGATGTTGGACAGGCGGGCAGGTGCAGGCAGCGATCGGTTGAAGAGCATGCATTTAGTTTTACTTGTATTTAAGAGCAATTGGAAGCCAGAGAAGGAGAGTTGTATGGCATTGAAGCTCGTCTGGAGGTTTGTTAACACAGTGTCCAAAGAAGGGCCAGATGGGGGCCCTTCTCTCTTCATCCCCCTCTCTCTCCATCCCCCTCTCTCTCCATCCCCCTCTCTCTCCATCTCCCTCTCTCTAATCCTCCTCTCTACATCTCCCTCTCTCTACATCTCCCTCTCTCTACATCCTCCTCTCTACATCTCCCTCTCTCTCCATCCCCCTCTCTCTACATCTCCCTCTCTCTACATCCCCCTCTCTCTACATCTCCCTCTCTCTACATCCCCCTCTCTCTACATCTCCCTCTCGCTTCATCCCCAACTCTCTCCATCCCCCTCTCTCTACATCTCCCTCTCTCTACATCTCCCTCTCTCTACATCTCCCTCTCTCTCCATCCCCCTCTCTCTACATCCCCCTCTCTCTACATCTCCCTCTCTCTACATCTCCCTCTCGCTTCATCCCCAACTCTCTCCATCCCCCTCTCTCTACATCTCCCTCTCTCTACATCTCCCTCTCTCTACATCTCCCTCTCTCTCCATCCCCCTCTCTCTACATCTCCCTCTCTCTACATCCTCATCTCTCTACATCTCCCTCTCTCTACATCCCCCTCTCTCTACATCCTCCTCTCTAAGTCCCCCTCTGTCTACATCTCCCTCGCTCTACATCCTCCTCTCTCTACATCTCCCTCTCTCTACATCCCCCTCTCTCTACATCCTCCTCTCTAAGTCCTCCTCTCTCTACATCTCCCTCTCTCTACATCCTCCTCTCTACATCTCCCTCTCTAAGTCCCCCTCTCTCTCCATCCCCCTCTCTCCAAATTCCCCTCTCTCTCCATCCCCTCTCTCTAAGTCCCCCTCTCTTCATCCCCCTCTCTCTACATCCCCCTCTTTCTTTGTCCCCCTCTCTCTCCATCCCCCTCTCTTTACTTCACCCACACTCTACATCTCCCTCTGTCTACATCCTCCTCTCTACATCACCCTCTCTAAGTCCCCCTCTCTCTCCATCCCCCTCTCTCTACATTCCCCTCTCTCTCCATCCCCCTCTCTCTATGTCCCCCTCTCTCTACATCCCCTCTCTCTACATCCCCTCTCTATGTCCCCCTCTCTATGTCCCCCTCTCTCTACATCCCCCTCTCTCTACGTCCCCTCACTACGTGCCCCTCTCTCTACATCCCCCTCTCTCTACATCCCCTCTACATCCCCCTCTCTCTACTTCCCCTCTCTACGTCCCCCTCTCTCGTCCCCATCTCTCCAGCCCCCTCTCTCGACGTTCCCCTCTCTCTACATCCCCCTCTCTCTACATCCCCCTCTCTCTACTTCCCCCTCTCTCTACATCCCCCTCTCTACGTCCCCATCTCTCCACCCCCTCTCCCTACATCCCCCTCTCCCTTACATCCCCCTCTCTCTCCACCCCCCTCTCTACATCCCACTCTCTCTACATCCCCCTCTCTCTCCATCCCCCTCTCTCTACATCCCCTCTCCACATTGCTTTCTCCACATCCCCTCTCCAGACCCCCTCTATATCCTTATCTACACAACTCTCTCTACATCACTCTCTCTACATCCCTATCTACACCCCCTCTTTACATCCCTATCTACACCACCTCTCGACATCCCTCTCTTACAACCCTCTCTACATCAATCTCTACACCCCACTCTACATCCATATATCCACCCCTTCTCTCTAAACCCCTCTCTAACCATCCCCCTCTCTCTACGTCCCCCTCTCTATGGCCCCCTCTCAAACCATCCCCCTCTCTCTACGTCCCCCTCTCTACGGTCCCCTCTCTAACCATCCCCCTCTCTCTACATCTCCTTTCTACATCCCCCTCTTCCTCCACCCCCTCTCTCTACATCCCCTCTCTAAGTCCCCCTCTCTCCACCCACTCTCTCTACATCCCCTCTCTAAGTCCCCCTCTCTTTATCCCCCTCTCTCTACGTCCCCCTCTTTCTTTGTCCCCTCTCTAAGTCCCCCTCTCTTTATCCCCCTCTCTCTACGTCCCCCTCTTTCTTCGCCCACACTCTACATCCCCCTCTCTACATCCCCTCTCTACATCCCCCTCTCTCTACATCCGTATCTACATCCCTCTCTCTACATCCCCTCTCTACATTCCTTTCTCTACATCCCCTCTCCAGACCCCGCTCTACTTCCTTATCTACACCCACCTCTCTGTACACCCCCTATCTCTACACCCCCTCTCTCTACACTGCCCTCTCCCTACATCCCCCTCTCCCTACATCCCCCTCTCCCTATATCCCCCTCTCCCTATAACCCCCTCTCCCTACATCCCCCTCTCCCTACATCCCCTCTCCCTACATCCCCCTCTCATCTACATCCCCCTCTCCCTACATCCCCCTCTACATCCCCTCTCTCCACCCACTCTCTCAACATCCCCTCTCTAAGTCTAAGTCCCCCTCTCTTTATCCCCCTCTCTCTACGTCCCCTCTTTCTTTGTCCCCCTCTCTCTCCATCCCCCTCTCTTTACTTCGCCCACACTCTACATCCCCCTCTCTCTACATCCCCTCTCTACATCCCCCTCTCTCTACATCCCCTCTCTACATCCCCTCTCTACATCCCCCTCTCTCTACATCCCCCTCTCTCTACATCCCCCTCTCTCTACATCCCCCTCTCTCTACGTCCCACTCTCTCTACACCCCCTCTCTCTACATCCCCTCTCTACATTCCTTTCTCTACATCCCCTCTCCAGACCCTGCTCTACTTCCTTATCTACACCCACCTCTCTGTACACCCCCTATCTCTACACCCCCTCTCTCTACACTCCCCTCTCCCTACATCCCCCTCTCCCTACATCCCCCTCTCCCTATATCCCCCTCTCCCTATAACCCCCTCTCCCTACATCCCCCTCTCCCTACATCCCCCTCTCCCTACATCCCCCTCTCTCTACATCCCCCTCTCCCTACATCCCCCTCTCCCTACATCCCCCTCTCTGTACACCCCCTCTCCCTACATCCCCTCTCCCTACATCCCCCTCTCTCTACACCCCCTCTCCCTACATCCCCATCTCCCTACATCCCCCTCTCCCTACATCCCCCTCTCTCTACACCCCCTCTCCCTACACCCCCCTCTCCCTATACCTCCTGAACCCTTTCTCCATCTCATTTTGGCTCATCACCAGGGACAGCTGGAGAGGTGGGTCTCCCAGTTCCTCTCAGTTTAGCCTGGTGCCCAAATACACATGCACAGGCATAGACACACACACCAGTCAGACTTTGATCTGCTACCAACAGCCCTAACAGTCAGGACCTCCGTGCCAGACCAGGGGCCCCGAGCACTCAGCCTTCCCCACCTCAGAGCCCTGACGCTGGGCAGAGGGAGGTGGGATGCCCCCTGGCAATATAACTATGTGGTAGCTAAAGCCAAGTCTGGAGGGTGAGCCAGGCTCACTGAGAGACAAACCAGAGAGGGGGAAGGGAGTGTGAGGGAAATATGAAGAAAGAGAGAGAGAGAGAGAGAGAGAGAGAGAGAGAGAGAGAGAGAGAGAGAGAGAGAGAGAGAGAGAGAGAGAGAGAGAGAGAGAGAGAGAGAGAGAGAGAGAGAGAGAGAGAGAGAGAGAGAGAGAGAGAGAGAGAGAGAGAGAGAGAGAGAGAGAGAGAGAGAGAGAGAGAGAGAGAGAGAGAGAGAGAGACAGAGAGACAGAGAGACAGAGAGACAGAGAGAGAGAGAGAGAGAGAGAGAGAGAGAGACAGAGAGAGAGAGAGAGAGAGAGAGAGAGAGAGAGAGAGAGAGAGAGAGAGAGAGAGAGAGAGAGAGAGAGAGAGAGAGAGAGAGAGAGAGAGAGAGAGAGAGAGAGAGAGAGAGAGAGAGAGAGACAGAGAGAGAGAGAGAGAACTTCATATTCGGGGCAGGTTTTTCATGTGAAATCTTCTCATGATGCCAAAGGGGTAGATTGAGACATTAAACTGAACCTGGCTAGAAATGGAAAATGCACACAGACCCCCACAGGAGAAGCATATTAGCTGTATTCCAACACACAGACCCCCACACGAGAAGCATATTCGCAGTACTCCAACACACAGACCCCCACAGGAGAAGCATATTCGCTGTACTCCAACACACAGACCCCCACATGAGAAGCATATTCGCTGTACTCCAACACACAGACCCCCACACGAGAAGCATATTCACTGTACTCCAACACACAGACCCCCACAGGAGAAGCATATTCGCTGTACTCCAACACACAGACCCCCACACGAGAAGCATATTCGCTGTACTCCAACACACAGACCCCTACAGGAGAAGCATATTCACAGTACTCCAACACACAGACCCCCACACGAGAAGCATATTCGCTGTACTCTCTGTATTCTACAGATGTATAATCTTAATTTGCAATGCAGGAAATGTTAAACTCGTAGTGTGTTTGAGGTTTAAAAAGGCTTCTGAAGTTTGTCATTTCCACTTTTAAAACGTCACCTGATTTTCCCTCATGAAAAATGTATCAACCCCTACAAAAAAAATATAATTAAATTATAATCATCCAGATAATAATTCACATTTCCTGTTGCTGCAGGACTGTTTTGCTGCTGTAGCAAACTGACACAAATTAGGATCCTACATCTGTAGAATGCTCCATGTGTATCCCAATAGTACCCCATTCCCTATTTAGTGCCCTACTTTTATCCGCTCTGGTAAAAAGTAGTGCAGTAAATAGTGCTTAGGGTGCCATTTGAGATGATATGTCACATAGCACCATGTGCGTCAAATGGAACACTTCTTCGTAGCAATCAGAGAGAGAGAGAGAGAGGGGGGGAGAGAGAGGGGGAGGGAGAGGGAGAGAGAGGGGGAGAGGGAGGCTGGACAGAGGGAGAGAGAGACATAGAGAGAGTGAGAGAGAGAGAGAGAGAGAGAGAGAGAGAGAGAGAGAGAGAGAG
>NC_060179.1:78689057-78691557 GCF_021184085.1 Oncorhynchus gorbuscha
TGTGTGTGTGTACCTGTGAATGTGTGTGTACCTGTGAATGTGTGTGTACCTGTGAATGTGTGTGTACCTGTGAATGTGTGTGTACCTGTGAATGTGTGTGTGTGTGTACCTGTGAATGTGTGTGTACCTGTGAATGTGTGTGTGTGTGTACCTGTGAATGTGTGTGTACCTGTGAATGTGTGTGCTCCTCTATATACAGAACATTCTGAAAGTATTCAGACTTCTTGGCTTTCTCCACATTTTGTTACATTGCAGCCTAATTCTAAAATTGATTAAATTGTTTGTTTTTTCCCTCATCAATCTACACACAATAACCCATAATGACAAAGAAAAAACAGGTTTTTGGAAAAGTTTATTAACCTCTTCAACCTATGGGGACGCTATGTCATTATTGGATAAAAAAAACGTGCCCGTTTTAAGCGCAATATTTTATCACGAAAAGATGCTTGATTATGCATATAATTGGCAGCTTTGAAAAGAAAACACTCTGACGTTTCCAAAACTGTAATGATCTTCCTCTGTTGTTTGAAGAGAGTCAGACCGAAATGCAGCGTGTAGGTTACTCATGACTTTTAATGAAGAATATGCGGTACATGAAAATAACTGAAAATACAAAAACAACAAACGAGTGAAACTAATTACAGCCTATCTGGTGACTAACACAGAGACAGGTACAATCACCCACGAAATACAACGCGCACTCAAGCTACCTAAATACGGTTCCCAATCCGAGACAACTAGAATCAGCTGACTCCAATTAGGAATTGCCTCAGGCAGCCAAGCCTAACTAGACACACCCCTAATAATACACACTCCCAATTAATACAAACCCCAATACGAAATACAACATATAAACCCATGTCACACCCTGGCCTACCCAAACAATAACAAAACACAAGATACAATGACCAAGGCGTGACAAAAACTGCAAAGATATTATCTGCGAATGCCCCAGAACTGATGCTACAGGCGAAACCAAGATGAAACTTCAAACAGGAAATGAGCAGGATTTTTGACGCTCTGTTTTTTATTGTCTCCTTATTAGCCTGCCCTTTCTATCCTTTCTCCAAGTTGTCTGCAACATTGTGACGTATTTGTAGGCATATCATTGGAAGATTGGCCATAAGAGACTACATTTACCAGGGGTCCGCCCGGTGTCCTTTGTTGAAATTGTTGCGTAATCTCCAAGTGGCTCACATTCATCCATGTGATTCAGAGAGAGAGGAGACTTCCAGGAATGATATATCATGAAGAGATATGTGAAAAACACCTTGAGGATTGATTCTAAACAACGTTTACCATGTTTCAGTCGATATTATGGAGTTAATGTGGAAGAAAGTTTGGCGTTTGGATGAATGAATTTTCAATTTTTTGGTAGCCAAACATGACTCAGAAAACGGACCGATTTCTCCTGCACAAATAATCTTTCAGGAAAAACTGAACATTTGCTATCTAACTGAGAGTCTCCTCATTGAAAACATCCAAAGTTCTTCAAAGGTGAATTATTTTATTTGAATGCTTTTCTGTTTTTTGTGAAAATGTTGCCTGCTGAATGCTATGGTTGAGAAGCATATTTTTGAAAATCTGAGATGACAGTGTTGTTAACAAAAGGCTAAGCTTGAGAGCTAGCATATTTATTTAATTTCATTTGCGATTTTCATGAATAGTTAGTAACGTAGTAACGTAGTAACATTGCATTATGGTAATGAGCTTGAGGCTGTATTCACGATCCCGGATCCGGGATGGCTCGACCCAAGGAGTTAATTTATTAAAAATAAAAAACTGAACTATGATATTGACATAAGTATTCAGACCCTTTACTCAGTACTATGTACGGAGTACTTTTAACTTTTTTTGTAGTCATTAATCTTTTTGAAGCACCTTTGGCAGCGATTACAGCCTTTAGTCTTCTTGGGTATGACGCTACAAGCTTGGCACACCTGTATTTCACACCTCTATTATTTATACATTTCCCAAAATGTCCCAAAATTTCGCTTTGTCATTATGGGGTATTGTGATGTCATTATGGGGTATTGTTATGTCATTATGAGGTACTGTAATGTCATTATGGGGTATTGTGATGTCATTATGAGGTATTGTAATGTCATTATGGGGTATTGTGATGTCATTATGAGGTATTGTAATGTCATTATGGGGTATTGTGATGTCATTATGAGGTATTGTAATATCATTATGGGGTATTGTGATGGCATTATGAGGTATTGTAATGTCATTATGGGGTATTGTGATGTCATTATGAGGTATTGTAATGTCATTATGGGGTATTGTGATGTCATTATGAGGTATTGTAATGTCATTATGGGGTATTGTGATGTCATTATGAGGTATTGTAATATCATTATGGGGTATTGTGATGTTATTATGAGGTATTGTAATGTCATTATGGGGTATTGTGTCTAGATTGATGAGGATAATTTAAAAAAACATCTGTTTTCAAAAAAAAATGTGTAAAAAGTCAAGGGGTCTGAATGCTTTTTGG
>NC_060179.1:78694057-78731557 GCF_021184085.1 Oncorhynchus gorbuscha
TAAATCAGCTCCTCACTCTCTATTCTCAGTAGCCTTAACCAACTCTCAAGCTAGGAAGTTCAACCAGACTACACCCACTTTAATTTTGCATCCAAAATGACACACCATTCCCTACTTAGTCCCTTGGGCTTTGGTCAAAAAAGTACACTAAACAGGGAATGGGGTGGCATTTGGGACAGAGACTAAATGTAACGTCTAAATCAACTTCCCTATTTAACATTGCTCCCCATTATGCCTAAATAATCCTTGAAAACCCATCCAGGTTGCTCCAGTCATTGAAATTGATCACTGAACTGTGCTTAATCCAGCCATTGCAATAGATCACTGAGCTATGATTAATCCCTGTTTAATTGGGTAAACGGGGACCAATTTCGGTAAATCAGCTTGTTCACATCCCATCGATCTGGTCAGCTCACCCTCAACCTTTCTAATCAACAGGGAATAACTCAGACATAATCCTCATTATGAATGTCACAGTGTAGGGTATGAGCACTAGTGCAGTCTAGTGACAAATGGCAGTCCAGTGACTAGCGACACAAATTACAGTCTAGTGACTAGCAACAGTCTAGCGACAAACAGAGCACTAGTAACAAACGACTAGTAACAAAGTCTTGCAACTTTATAATGACTTTGGGGTGAGGCCGAGGAGAGGATATAAGAGGAAAGAAGAGAATAGGAGAGGAGAGGAGAAGAGAATAGGAGAGGAGAGAGAAGAGAAGAGAAGAGAAGAGGAGAGGAGAGGAGAGGAGAGGAGAGGAGAGGAGAGGAGAGGAGAGGAGAGGAGAGGAGAGGAGAGGAAAGGAGAGGAGAGGAGAGGAGAGGAGAGGAGAGGAGAGGAGAGGAGAGGAGAGGAGAGGAGAGGAGAGGAGAGGAGAGGAGAGGAGAGGAGAGGAAAGCCTACCAGCTGTGGCTGTGATCCAGGAGTGAGGCATGTCCCCATTACATCTCCTCATTCCTGCTTCCTCTCACCCCCTAATTTCTCCTCCAATCCATCAACAAGGCAGGCCCAGCTGGACCACAGTGTTCCATCAATGTGAACCCCGCTCCAGAGACTGCTATGCTCTGGCAATGGCACCTCACGGCAGGGCCACATTGGAGTTTCTACTGTTAGGACTACTCCATTGGTAACTTAAAATGCACAAGATTAAGGAGGACAGATGTGAAGGGTTGACAGAGGAAGATGGGTTATTTTGTTTTTCAGAATGGTGAAAGAAAGAAGACAGCTCAACAAACATAAATAGGTTCTGTGAAAGTTCCCAGAACAATTATTCTTATAACACAAAGGACTGTCCAGCTGTGGTGGTGAGTAAGGCTTTCACAGTGACTGCATTACCACCACACCGGTGGCCACGAGTCATGAAGGCAGTCAAATTCCATGTGACCGTTTAGTCACGTGATTCGTTTTCTCCAAGCTCTGATGCTACTGGTCATTAGTAGCCTACCAAACCTGCGAATTGCCTGGTACTCAGCACTCTATTGTCCCTCTAATCACTCTGACATCAATGCAAATGTGTTCAAAAATCTAATCCAACACTTCATTAGAGTCCATGAGATCATGTTGCGCAAACATTTCTTTAGGCTATACAATTGTGTGAGAAACAGAGTGATGGCCTCTATTAAAAAGAGGAGGCTCCCATCAGCCTTCTATAGGCTAGGCCTACTATATTTATTTCTCAACCTTCCTAATATTAAACACATTGCTTCTCTTTACAACAGGTGTGTAGTCTACCTGGCTGGCATGAAAATAAACCACGGGGAAAAGTGTCTTCCATTTGCTATTTAAGTGCATAGACACCATGTATTTCCCTGCTGCCTCTGTTCCCATACAAGTGTATGATAATGGTCCATTCTAAATCAAACCAAATTTCACACAAAATATTTAGTATATGTAAAGACAATATTAAATCAAGAACAGTCTGATGGGTGACAATGTTAGCCTTTCACTTGTGAACTATATTTTATCACTTGTGAGTCCAGCATAAGAAACAATGCCTTTTTTTGTTGTTGACTTTTTCAAATCGTAGTCACACACCTCATGTAGCTTAGCCCATAGGCCTATATGTTTAAATAAAGTTTGTAAAGTGGCAAAATAACTTCTTAAAATTAAGCACATTTGAATCCACTTTACAAGGGGTTCAGAGCCTAACTAGCAGACATAAGCAGCGCGTGAGTTTCTAGTTTGGGGAAGATAATTTTCACCCTAAAATGCAACTTTATAATAAAAGCATTACATTAATAGTTGCATTTGTACTTTTGATAATGGTGTTTCCTGCTAATGGAACAATGGTGCTTATAGCCAACTGCTGATAAGCTGAATAGTTAATCAACATTTTAAGCTAAATGTTCTGATCTGTTGCATCAGCCACATTGCATAAAAAAAGTTTTTTTTTGATGCTAGTCGTTTTGATTGCTAGTGGTTGTATTAATGTGGAATCTATTGCATCCCACAACTGTCCCAGACTATGTTTGGAATATGTATTTCTCGCACAGAATAGAATAGGTCAACGTTTGTACTATGGAGGATAGGAGATTGACATAGGAGAGTGCTTTTGCTGTTCGCCTAATCATCTTGTCATCTAATCATCATCGCTGACGGAAAGTAGATGTGGACAGATCTTCAAATATCTTCAATAAGCACAAGAGGTATGAATGTTTTCATTACAGCCACACAAAGGGGATACGTTATCAAGTGCTTGTCAAATTGTGAGAGAATGACGTAGTGTGTACAGACGTAGTGTGTACAGACGTAGTGTGTACTGACGTAGTGTGTACAGACGTAGTGTGTACAGACGTAGTGTGTACAGACGTAGTGTGTACAGCTCAAAAACAAAAACAAAGCAGAGCTCATTGCCTTCAAGCAACTTTTTAGCATCACACAGCCTTATAAAGTATTACAAATCAAAACACGTTTGTAGAACAACTGAAGTTACATTAATAACTCTATATTAAGCATATATATATACTTATTTCTTTGTTAACCGCTCAACACAAAAGAGACGCATGTCCATGTTTAACTTCTTGGTGACAGGGGGCAGTATTTTCACATCCGGATGAATTGCATGGCCATATTCAACTGCCTTCTACTCATCCCCAGAAGATAAGATATAATTAGTAGATTTGGATAGAAAACACTCTGAAGTTTCTAAAACTGTTTGAATCATATCTGTGAGTATAACACAACTTATGTAGCAGGCGAAACCCCGAGGACAAACCATTCAGATTTTTTGTTTTGAGGTCACTCTCTTTTCAATGAGATTTCATTGGGAATCAAGATTTCTGAGGAGCCTTCTTGCAGATTTTTCCTTTGTGTAAAGAAGAATTAGCCCTGTTCAGAATGAGGGTCACGTCAAGTGTACTGTTAAATAGAGGCGCGTGACCAGAAAGCAGCTACAGTTTGTTTTCCTCCTGTATTGAACGCAGATCATCCCATCTTCAATTTGATTGATTATTTACATTAGAAAATACCTGAAGTTGTATTACAATAGTAGTTTGAAATGTTTTGGCAAAGTTTACAGGTAACTTTTGAGTTATTTTGTAGTCACGTTGCGCAAGTTGGAACCTGTGTTTTTCTGGATCAAAACGCGCCAAATAAATAAACATTTTGGATATATATCGACATTATTAATCAAACAAGATGACCATTTGTGTTATTTATGGGACATATTGGAGTGCCAACAAAAGAAGCTCATCAAAGGTAAGGCATGATTTATATTTTTGTTCTTCTTCCTGCTCTTTCATTCAAAACCCAACCCCCTTTCTTTGTGTAACCAGCCGTCATATCGATTCTGTCCACTAGGGACGTTTTCCCTTATGACATCATTTGTAATCAATGTGTTATCCATTCTGTGTAGATGTAATTCTGTTTGATTATTTAGGTATTTAGTAAATAAATAAACCACATTTTGTATTGCTGATTCAACTTGTTAGCCAGGGTTCGTGAAGATAACCAAGAGTTTACAACTTTTAGACGAGACTGAATAAGGCGGCGATCAAATATTGACTGCTTTTGAGGTAAAAGATGACCAGGTCTTTAACCCTGAAAGAGCTGCAAAGCTCCGCAGTGGAGATTGGAGTATCTGTCCATAGGACCACTTTAAGTTGTACACTCCACAGACCTGGGGTTTACAGAAGATTGGCCAGAAAAAAAGCCATTGCTTTAAAGAAAAAAATAAGTGTTTACCAAAAGCATGTGGGAGAATCCCCAAACATATGAAAGAAGGAACTCTGGTCAGATGAGACAAAAATGTTGCTTTTTGGCCATCAAGGAAAACTCTCTATGTCTGGTGCCAACCAAACACCTCTCACCACCCCTGAGAACCCTATCCCCAAAGTGAAGCATGGTGGTGGCAGCATCATGCTGTGGGCATGCTTTTCATCGGCAAGGACTGGGAAACTGGTCAGAATTGAAGGAATGATGGATGGCGCTAAATACAGGGAAATTCTTGAGGGAAACCTGTTTCAGTCTTCCAGAGATTTGAGTCTGGGATGGAGGTTCACCTTCCAGCAGGACAATGACCCTAAGCATACTGCTAAAGCAACACTCGAGTGGTTTAAGGGGAAACGTTTAAATATCTTGGAATGGCCTAGTCAAAGCCCAGAATCCAATTGAGAATCTGTGGTATGACTTAAAGATTGCTGTACACCAGCAGAACCCATCCAACCTGAAGGAGCTGGATCAGATTTGCCTTGAAGAATGGGCAAAACTCCCAGTGGCTAGATCTGCCAAGCTTATATACCCCATGAGACTTGCAGCTGTAATTTCTGCAAAAGGTGGCTCTACGAAGTATTGACTTTGTGGGGTGAATAGTTTTCTCAAGTTTTCTGTTTTTCTCTTATTTCTTGTTTTTTTTCACAATAAAAAAATACTTTGCATCTTCAAAGTGGTAGGCATGTTGTGTAAATAAAATGAAACAAACCCCAAGAAATACATTTTAATTCCAGGTTGTAAGCCCTTAAAAAATAGGAAAAAAGTCAAGGGGGGTGAATCATTTCACAAGCCACTGTATACATACATGTATATGTTATCAATCTAATGTTGTATAACACTAGAACTTAATGGGAATCTTAGATGATGTTCTGGACATTTTCTGGGGAGGATCTTGGACAGAAATAGGAGAGATTCCAGATGTAGGATATTCCTGTCTGTTTTCCTACTACACGAGAGAGAAACAGAGAGAGACAGAGAGAGACAGAGAGACAGAGACAGAGAGAGACAGAGAGAGACAGAGAGACAGAGACAGAGAGAGAAAAAGACAGAGACAGAGAGACAGAGGGACAGGGACAGGGACAGAGACAGAGACAGAGACAGAGACAGAGACAGAGACAGAGACAGAGACAGAGACAGAGACAGAGACAGAGACAGAGACAGACAAAGACAAAGACATAGACAGAGATAGAGAGACAGGGACAGGGACAGAGACAGAGAGAGACAAAGAGAGACAAAGAGACAGAGACAGAGAGAGACAAAGAGACAGAGACAGAGAGAGACAAAGACAGAGACAGAGAGACAGAGACAGAGAGAGACAAAGACAGAGACAGAGATAGAGAGAGAGAGAGAGAGAGAGAGAGAGAGAGAGAGAGAGAGAGAGAGAGAGAGAGAGAGAGAGAGAGAGAGAGGCACAGGGACAGGGACAGGGACAGAGACAGAGACAGAGACAGAGACAGAGACAGAGACAGAGACAGAGACAGGGACAGGGACAGGGACAGAGACAGAGACAGCGAGAGAGACAGAGACAGAGAGTGTCATGTTTTGTCATTTATTATCTTGTCTTGTCCCTGTGCTTCCCATTCTATTCGTTTCCCTCTGCTGGTCTTATTAGGTTCTTTCCCTCTTTCTATCCCTCTCTCTCCCCCTCCCTCTCTCACTCTCTCGCTCTCTCTTCTCTCTATCGTTCCGTTCCTGCTCCCAGCTGTTCCTATTCCCCTAATCAATCATTTAGTCTTCCCACACCTGTTCCCGATCCTTTCCCCTGATTAGAGTCCCTATTTCTTCCTTTGTGTTCCGTTCCTGTCCTGTCGGTTCCTTGTTTAGTATTCACCGTGCTGTGTTTGTGTATCGCCCTGTCGTGTCGTGTTTTCCTCAGATGCTGCGTGGTGAGCAGGTGTCTGAGTCTGTCTGGTTCAAGTGCCTTCCCGAGGCAACCTGCTGTTCACCTGCTGTTCAAGTTCGAGTCTCCAGTTTGTCCTCGTCATATCGAGTGAAAGTTGTGTTTTTTGTTTGTATTTACTTTACTGGATTAAAGACTCTGTTTTCGCCAAGTCGCTTTTGGGTCCTCTTTCACCGGCATGACAGAAGGAACCGACCAAGGAATGGACCCAGCGACTTCAGACGCTCGTTACACTGCCGTCGAGATCCAAGGAGCCATGCTCGGCAGACACGAGCAGGAATTGTCTGCTGCTCGCCATGCCGTGGAGAACCTGGCCGCTCAGGTTTCCGACCTCTCTGGACAGTTCCAGAGTCTACGTCTCGTGCCACCTGTTACTTCCTGGCCTGTCGAGCCTCCAGAACCTAGGGTTAATAACCCACCTTGCTACTCCGGGCAGCCCACTGAGTGCCGCTCCTTTCTCACGCAGTGTGAGATTGTGTTCTCTCTCCAACCCAACACATACTCTAGAGAGAGAGCTCGGGTTGCTTACGTCATTTCACTCCTTACTGGCCGGGCTCGAGAATGGGGCACAGCTATCTGGGAGGCAAGGGCTGATTGCTCTAACAAGTTCCAGAACTTTAAAGAGGAGATGATTCGGGTTTTTGACCGTTCAGTTTTTGGTAGGGAGGCTTCTAGGGCCCTGGCTTCCTTATGCCAAGGTGAACGGTCCATAACGGATTATTCTATTGAGTTTCGCACTCTTGCTGCCTCTAGTGAGTGGAACGAGCCGGCGCTGCTCGCTCGTTTTCTGGAGGGACTCCACGCAGTGGTTAAGGATGAGATTCTCTCCCGGGAGGTTCCTTCAGATGTGGACTCTTTGATTGCTCTCGCCATCCGCATAGAACGACGGGTAGATCTTCGTCACCGGGCTCGTGGAAGAGAGCTCGCATCAACGGTGTTTCCCTGCTCCGCATCGCAACCATCTCCCTCCTCTGGCTCAGAGTCTGAGCCCATGCAGCTGGGAGGGATTCGCATCTCGACTAAGGAGAGGGAACGGAGGATCACCAACCGCCTGTGCCTCTATTGCGGAGTTGCTGGACATTTTGTTAATTCATGTCCAGTAAAAGGCCAGAGCTCATCTGTAAGCGGAGGGCTACAGGTGAGCGCAACTACTCAAGTCTCTCCATCAAAGTCCTGTACTACTTTGTCGGTCCATCTACGCTGGACCGGTTCGGGTGCTACATGTAGTGCCTTGATAGACTCTGGGGCTGAGGGTTGTTTCATGGACGAAGCATGGGTTCGGAAACATGACATTCCTTTCAGAGAGTTAGATAAGCCTACGCCCATGTTCGCCTTAGATGGTAGTCATCTTCCCAGTATCAGATTTGAGACACTACCTTTAACCCTCACAGTATCTGGTAACCACAGTGAGACTATTTCTTTTTTGATTTTTCGTTCACCGTTTTCACCTGTTGTTTTGGGTCATCCCTGGCTAGTATGTCATAATCCTTCTATTAATTGGTCTAGTAATTCTATCCTATCCTGGAACGTTTCTTGTCATGTGAAGTGTTTAATGTCTGCCATCCCTCCCGTTTCTTCTGTCCCTACTTCTCAGGAGGAACCTGGCGATTTGACAGGAGTGCCGGAGGAATATCATGATCTGCGCACGGTCTTCAGTCGGTCCCGAGCCAACTCCCTTCCTCCTCACCGGTCGTATGATTGTAGTATTGATCTCCTTCCGGGGACCACTCCTTCTCGGGGTAGACTATACTCTCTGTCGGCTCCCGAACGTAAGGCTCTCGAGGATTATTTGTCTGTGTCTCTTGACGCCGGTACCATAGTGCCTTCTTCCTCTCCGGCCGGGGCGGGGTTCTTTTGTTAAGAAGAAGGACGGTACTCTGCGCCCCTGCGTGGATTATCGAGGGCTGAATGACATAACGGTTAAGAATCGTTATCCGCTTCCCCTTATGTCATCAGCCTTCGAGATTCTGCAGGGAGCCAGGTGCTTTACTAAGTTGGACCTTCGTAACGCTTACCATCTCGTGCGCATCAGAGAGGGGGACGAGTGGAAAACGGCGTTTAACACTCCGTTAGGGCATTTTGAGTACCGGGTTCTGCCGTTTGGTCTCGCCAATGCGCCAGCTGTTTTTCAGGCATTAGTTAATGATGTTCTGAGAGACATGCTGAACATCTTTGTTTTTGTCTATCTTGACGATATCCTGATTTTTTCTCCGTCACTCGAGATTCATGTTCAGCACGTTCGACGTGTCCTACAGCGCCTTTTAGAGAATTGTCTCTACGTAAAGTCTGAGAAGTGCTCTTTTCATGTCTCCTCCGTTACTTTTCTCGGTTCCGTTATTTCCGCTGAAGGCATTCAGATGGATTCCGCTAAGGTCCAAGCTGTCAGTGATTGGCCCGTTCCAAGGTCACGTGTCGAGTTGCAGCGCTTTTTAGGTTTCGCTAATTTCTATCGGCGTTTCATTCGTAATTTCGGTCAAGTTGCTGCCCCTCTCACAGCTCTTACTTCTGTCAAGACGTGTTTTAAGTGGTCCGGTTCCGCCCAGGGAGCTTTTGATCTTCTAAAAGAACGTTTTACGTCCGCTCCTATCCTCGTTACTCCTGACGTCACTAGACAATTCATTGTCGAGGTTGACGCTTCAGAGGTAGGCGTGGGAGCCATTCTATCCCAGCGCTTCCAGTCTGACGATAAGGTTCATCCTTGCGCTTATTTTCTCATCGCCTGTCGCCATCTGAGCGCAACTATGATGTGGGTAACCGTGAACTGCTCGCCATCCGCTTAGCCCTAGGCGAATGGCGACAGTGGTTGGAGGGGGCGACCGTTCCTTTTGTCGTTTGGACAGACCATAAGAACCTTGAGTACATCCGTTCTGCCAAACGACTTAATGCCCGTCAAGCTCGTTGGGCGTTGTTTTTCGCTCGTTTCGAGTTTGTGATTTCTTACCGTCCGGGTAGCAAGAACACCAAGCCTGATGCCTTATCCCGTCTGTTTAGTTCTTCTGTGGCTTCTACTGATCCCGAGGGATTCTTCCTTATGGGCGTGTTGTCGGGTTAACAGTCTGGGGAATTGAAAGACAGGTTAAGCAAGCACTCACGCACACTGCGTCGCCGCGCGCTTGTCCTAGTAACCTCCTTTTCGTTCCTGTTTCCACTCGTCTGGCTGTTCTTCAGTGGGCTCACTCTGCCAAGTTAGCTGGTCATCCCGGTGTTCGAGGCACTCTTGCGTCTATTCGCCAGCGCTTTTGGTGGCCGACTCAGGAGCGTGACACGCGCCGTTTCGTGGCTGCTTGTTCGGACTGCGCGCAGACTAAGTCGGGTAACTCTCCTCCTGCCGGTCGTCTCAGACCGCTCCCATTCCTTCTCGACCATGGTCTCACATCGCCCTAGACTTCATTACCGGTCTGCCTTTGTCTGCGGGGAAGACTGTGATTCTTACGGTTGTCGATAGGTTCTCTAAGGCGGCACATTTCATTCCCCTCGCTAAACTTCCTTCCGCTAAGGAGACGGCACAAATCATTATCGAGAATGTATTCAGAATTCATGGCCTCCCGTTAGACGCCGTTTCAGACAGAGGCCCGCAATTCACGTCACAGTTTTGGAGGGAGTTCTGTCGTTTGATTGGTGCGTCCGTCAGTCTCTCTTCCGGGTTTCATCCCCAGTCTAACGGTCAAGCAGAGAGGGCCAATCAGACGATTGGTCGCATACTACGCAGCCTTTCTTTCAGAAACCCTGCGTCTTGGGCAGAACAGCTCCCCTGGGCAGAATACGCTCACAATTCGCTTCCTTCGTCTGCTACCGGGTTATCTCCGTTTCAGAGTAGTCTGGGTTACCAGCCTCCTCTGTTCTCATCCCAGCTTGCCGAGTCCAGCGTTCCCTCCGCTCAGCGTTTGTCCAACGTTGTGAGCGCACCTGGAGGAGGGTGAGGTCTGCACTTTGCCGTTACAGGGCACAGACTGTGAGAGCCGCCAATAAACGCAGGATTAAGAGTCCAAGGTATTGTTGCGGCCAGAGAGTGTGGCTTTCCACTCGCAACCTTCCTCTTACGACAGCTTCTCGTAAGTTGACTCCGCGGTTCATTGGTCCGTTCCGTGTCTCCCAGGTCGTCAATCCTGTCGCTGTGCGACTGCTTCTTCCGCGACATCTTCGTCGCGTCCATCCTGTCTTCCATGTCTCCTGTGTCAAGCCCTTTCTTCGCACCCCCGTTCGTCTTCCCTCCCCCTCCCGTCCTTGTCGAGAGCGCACCTATTTACAAGGTACATAAGATCATGGACATGCGTTCTCGGGGACGGGGTCACCAATACTTAGTGGATTGGGAGGGTTACGGTCCTGAGGAGAGGAGTTGGGTTCCGTCTCGGGACGTGCTGGACCGTTCACTCATCGATGATTTCCTCCGTTGCCGCCAGGATTCCTCCTCGAGTGCGCCAGGAGGCGCTCGGTGAGTGGGGGTACTGTCATGTTTTGTCATTTATTATCTTGTCTTGTCCCTGTGCTTCCCATTCTATTCGTTTCCCTCTGCTGGTCTTATTAGGTTCTTTCCCTCTTTCTATCCCTCTCTCTCCCCCTCCCTCTCTCACTCTCTCGCTCTCTCTTCTCTCTATCGTTCCGTTCCTGCTCCCAGCTGTTCCTATTCCCCTAATCAATCATTTAGTCTTCCCACACCTGTTCCCGATCCTTTCCCCTGATTAGAGTCCCTATTTCTTCCTTTGTGTTCCGTTCCTGTCCTGTCGGTTCCTTGTTTAGTATTCACCGTGCTGTGTTTGTGTATCGCCCTGTCGTGTCGTGTTTTCCTCAGATGCTGCGTGGTGAGCAGGTGTCTGAGTCTGTCTGGTTCAAGTGCCTTCCCGAGGCAACCTGCTGTTCACCTGCTGTTCAAGTTCGAGTCTCCAGTTTGTCCTCGTCATATCGAGTGAAAGTTGTGTTTTTTTGTTTGTATTTACTTTACTGGATTAAAGACTCTGTTTTCGCCAAGTCGCTTTTTGGGTCCTCTTTCACCGGCATGACAGAAGGAACCGACCAAGGAATGGACCCAGCGACTTCAGACGCTCGTTACACTGCCGTCGAGATCCAAGGAGCCATGCTCGGCAGACACGAGCAGGAATTGTCTGCTGCTCGCCATGCCGTGGAGAACCTGGCCGCTCAGGTTTCCGACCTCTCTGGACAGTTCCAGAGTCTACGTCTCGTGCCACCTGTTACTTCCTGGCCTGTCGAGCCTCCAGAACCTAGGGTTAATAACCCACCTTGCTACTCCGGGCAGCCCACTGAGTGCCGCTCCTTTCTCACGCAGTGTGAGATTGTGTTCTCTCTCCAACCCAACACATACTCTAGAGAGAGAGCTCGGGTTGCTTACGTCATTTCACTCCTTACTGGCCGGGCTCGAGAATGGGGCACAGCTATCTGGGAGGCAAGGGCTGATTGCTCTAACAAGTTCCAGAACTTTAAAGAGGAGATGATTCGGGTTTTTGACCGTTCAGTTTTTGGTAGGGAGGCTTCTAGGGCCCTGGCTTCCTTATGCCAAGGTGAACGGTCCATAACGGATTATTCTATTGAGTTTCGCACTCTTGCTGCCTCTAGTGAGTGGAACGAGCCGGCGCTGCTCGCTCGTTTTCTGGAGGGACTCACGCAGTGGTTAAGGATGAGATTCTCTCCCGGGAGGTTCCTTCAGATGTGGACTCTTTGATTGCTCTCGCCATCCGCATAGAACGACGGGTAGATCTTCGTCACCGGGCTCGTGGAAGAGAGCTCGCATCAACGGTGTTTCCCTGCTCCGCATCGCAACCATCTCCCTCCTCTGGCTCAGAGTCTGAGCCCATGCAGCTGGGAGGGATTCGCATCTCGACTAAGGAGAGGGAACGGAGGATCACCAACCGCCTGTGCCTCTATTGCGGAGTTGCTGGACATTTTGTTAATTCATGTCCAGTAAAGGCCAGAGCTCATCTGTAAGCGGAGGGCTACAGGTGAGCGCAACTACTCAAGTCTCTCCATCAAAGTCCTGTACTACTTTGTCGGTCCATCTACGCTGGACCGGTTCGGGTGCTACATGTAGTGCCTTGATAGACTCTGGGGCTGAGGGTTGTTTCATGGACGAAGCATGGGTTCGGAAACATGACATTCCTTTCAGAGAGTTAGATAAGCCTACGCCCATGTTCGCCTTAGATGGTAGTCATCTTCCCAGTATCAGATTTGAGACACTACCTTTAACCCTCACAGTATCTGGTAACCACAGTGAGACTATTTCTTTTTGATTTTTCGTTCACCGTTTTCACCTGTTGTTTTGGGTCATCCCTGGCTAGTATGTCATAATCCTTCTATTAATTGGTCTAGTAATTCTATCCTATCCTGGAACGTTTCTTGTCATGTGAAGTGTTTAATGTCTGCCATCCCTCCCGTTTCTTCTGTCCCTACTTCTCAGGAGGAACCTGGCGATTTGACAGGAGTGCCGGAGGAATATCATGATCTGCGCACGGTCTTCAGTCGGTCCCGAGCCAACTCCCTTCCTCCTCACCGGTCGTATGATTGTAGTATTGATCTCCTTCCGGGGACCACTCCTTCTCGGGGTAGACTATACTCTCTGTCGGCTCCCGAACGTAAGGCTCTCGAGGATTATTTGTCTGTGTCTCTTGACGCCGGTACCATAGTGCCTTCTTCCTCTCCGGCCGGGGCGGGGTTCTTTTTTGTTAAGAAGAAGGACGGTACTCTGCGCCCCTGCGTGGATTATCGAGGGCTGAATGACATAACGGTTAAGAATCGTTATCCGCTTCCCCTTATGTCATCAGCCTTCGAGATTCTGCAGGGAGCCAGGTGCTTTACTAAGTTGGACCTTCGTAACGCTTACCATCTCGTGCGCATCAGAGAGGGGGACGAGTGGAAAACGGCGTTTAACACTCCGTTAGGGCATTTTGAGTACCGGGTTCTGCCGTTTGGTCTCGCCAATGCGCCAGCTGTTTTTCAGGCATTAGTTAATGATGTTCTGAGAGACATGCTGAACATCTTTGTTTTTGTCTATCTTGACGATATCCTGATTTTTTCTCCGTCACTCGAGATTCATGTTCAGCACGTTCGACGTGTCCTACAGCGCCTTTTAGAGAATTGTCTCTACGTAAAGTCTGAGAAGTGCTCTTTTCATGTCTCCTCCGTTACTTTTCTCGGTTCCGTTATTTCCGCTGAAGGCATTCAGATGGATTCCGCTAAGGTCCAAGCTGTCAGTGATTGGCCCGTTCCAAGGTCACGTGTCGAGTTGCAGCGCTTTTTAGGTTTCGCTAATTTCTATCGGCGTTTCATTCGTAATTTCGGTCAAGTTGCTGCCCCTCTCACAGCTCTTACTTCTGTCAAGACGTGTTTTAAGTGGTCCGGTTCCGCCCAGGGAGCTTTTGATCTTCTAAAAGAACGTTTTACGTCCGCTCCTATCCTCGTTACTCCTGACGTCACTAGACAATTCATTGTCGAGGTTGACGCTTCAGAGGTAGGCGTGGGAGCCATTCTATCCCAGCGCTTCCAGTCTGACGATAAGGTTCATCCTTGCGCTTATTTTTCTCATCGCCTGTCGCCATCTGAGCGCAACTATGATGTGGGTAACCGTGAACTGCTCGCCATCCGCTTAGCCCTAGGCGAATGGCGACAGTGGTTGGAGGGGGCGACCGTTCCTTTTTGTCGTTTGGACAGACCATAAGAACCTTGAGTACATCCGTTCTGCCAAACGACTTAATGCCCGTCAAGCTCGTTGGGCGTTGTTTTTCGCTCGTTTCGAGTTTGTGATTTCTTACCGTCCGGGTAGCAAGAACACCAAGCCTGATGCCTTATCCCGTCTGTTTAGTTCTTCTGTGGCTTCTACTGATCCCGAGGGGATTCTTCCTTATGGGCGTGTTGTCGGGTTAACAGTCTGGGGAATTGAAAGACAGGTTAAGCAAGCACTCACGCACACTGCGTCGCCGCGCGCTTGTCCTAGTAACCTCCTTTTCGTTCCTGTTTCCACTCGTCTGGCTGTTCTTCAGTGGGCTCACTCTGCCAAGTTAGCTGGTCATCCCGGTGTTCGAGGCACTCTTGCGTCTATTCGCCAGCGCTTTTGGTGGCCGACTCAGGAGCGTGACACGCGCCGTTTCGTGGCTGCTTGTTCGGACTGCGCGCAGACTAAGTCGGGTAACTCTCCTCCTGCCGGTCGTCTCAGACCGCTCCCCATTCCTTCTCGACCATGGTCTCACATCGCCCTAGACTTCATTACCGGTCTGCCTTTGTCTGCGGGGAAGACTGTGATTCTTACGGTTGTCGATAGGTTCTCTAAGGCGGCACATTTCATTCCCTCGCTAAACTTCCTTCCGCTAAGGAGACGGCACAAATCATTATCGAGAATGTATTCAGAATTCATGGCCTCCCGTTAGACGCCGTTTCAGACAGAGGCCCGCAATTCACGTCACAGTTTTGGAGGGAGTTCTGTCGTTTGATTGGTGCGTCCGTCAGTCTCTCTTCCGGGTTTCATCCCCAGTCTAACGGTCAAGCAGAGAGGGCCAATCAGACGATTGGTCGCATACTACGCAGCCTTTCTTTCAGAAACCCTGCGTCTTGGGCAGAACAGCTCCCCTGGGCAGAATACGCTCACAATCGCTTCCTTCGTCTGCTACCGGGTTATCTCCGTTTCAGAGTAGTCTGGGTTACCAGCCTCCTCTGTTCTCATCCCAGCTTGCCGAGTCCAGCGTTCCCTCCGCTCAAGCGTTTGTCCAACGTTGTGAGCGCACCTGGAGGAGGGTGAGGTCTGCACTTTGCCGTTACAGGGCACAGACTGTGAGAGCCGCCAATAAACGCAGGATTAAGAGTCCAAGGTATTGTTGCGGCCAGAGAGTGTGGCTTTCCACTCGCAACCTTCCTCTTACGACAGCTTCTCGTAAGTTGACTCCGCGGTTCATTGGTCCGTTCCGTGTCTCCCAGGTCGTCAATCCTGTCGCTGTGCGACTGCTTCTTCCGCGACATCTTCGTCGCGTCCATCCTGTCTTCCATGTCTCCTGTGTCAAGCCCTTTCTTCGCACCCCCGTTCGTCTTCCCTCCCCCCCTCCCGTCCTTGTCGAGAGCGCACCTATTTACAAGGTACATAAGATCATGGACATGCGTTCTCGGGGACGGGTCACCAATACTTAGTGGATTGGGAGGGTTACGGTCCTGAGGAGAGGAGTTGGGTTCCGTCTCGGGACGTGCTGGACCGTTCACTCATCGATGATTTCCTCCGTTGCCGCCAGGATTCCTCCTCGAGTGCGCCAGGAGGCGCTCGGTGAGTGGGGGGGTACTGTCATGTTTTGTCATTTATTATCTTGTCTTGTCCCTGTGCTTCCCATTCTATTCGTTTCCCTCTGCTGGTCTTATTAGGTTCTTTCCCTCTTTCTATCCCTCTCTCTCCCCCTCCCTCTCTCACTCTCTCGCTCTCTCTTCTCTCTATCGTTCCGTTCCTGCTCCCAGCTGTTCCTATTCCCCTAATCAATCATTTAGTCTTCCCACACCTGTTCCCGATCCTTTCCCCTGATTAGAGTCCCTATTTCTTCCTTTGTGTTCCGTTCCTGTCCTGTCGGTTCCTTGTTTAGTATTCACCGTGCTGTGTTTGTGTATCGCCCTGTCGTGTCGTGTTTTCCTCAGATGCTGCGTGGTGAGCAGGTGTCTGAGTCTGTCTGGTTCAAGTGCCTTCCCGAGGCAACCTGCTGTTCACCTGCTGTTCAAGTTCGAGTCTCCAGTTTGTCCTCGTCATATCGAGTGAAAGTTGTGTTTTTTTGTTTGTATTTACTTTACTGGATTAAAGACTCTGTTTTCGCCAAGTCGCTTTTGGGTCCTCTTTCACCGGCATGACAGAAGGAACCGACCAAGGAATGGACCCAGCGACTTCAGACGCTCGTTACACTGCCGTCGAGATCCAAGGAGCCATGCTCGGCAGACACGAGCAGGAATTGTCTGCTGCTCGCCATGCCGTGGAGAACCTGGCCGCTCAGGTTTCCGACCTCTCTGGACAGTTCCAGAGTCTACGTCTCGTGCCACCTGTTACTTCCTGGCCTGTCGAGCCTCCAGAACCTAGGGTTAATAACCCACCTTGCTACTCCGGGCAGCCCACTGAGTGCCGCTCCTTTCTCACGCAGTGTGAGATTGTGTTCTCTCTCCAACCCAACACATACTCTAGAGAGAGAGCTCGGGTTGCTTACGTCATTTCACTCCTTACTGGCCGGGCTCGAGAATGGGGCACAGCTATCTGGGAGGCAAGGGCTGATTGCTCTAACAAGTTCCAGAACTTTAAAGAGGAGATGATTCGGGTTTTTGACCGTTCAGTTTTTGGTAGGGAGGCTTCTAGGGCCCTGGCTTCCTTATGCCAAGGTGAACGGTCCATAACGGATTATTCTATTGAGTTTCGCACTCTTGCTGCCTCTAGTGAGTGGAACGAGCCGGCGCTGCTCGCTCGTTTTCTGGAGGGACTCCACGCAGTGGTTAAGGATGAGATTCTCTCCCGGGAGGTTCCTTCAGATGTGGACTCTTTGATTGCTCTCGCCATCCGCATAGAACGACGGGTAGATCTTCGTCACCGGGCTCGTGGAAGAGAGCTCGCATCAACGGTGTTTCCCTGCTCCGCATCGCAACCATCTCCCTCCTCTGGCTCAGAGTCTGAGCCCATGCAGCTGGGAGGGATTCGCATCTCGACTAAGGAGAGGGAACGGAGGATCACCAACCGCCTGTGCCTCTATTGCGGAGTTGCTGGACATTTTGTTAATTCATGTCCAGTAAAGGCCAGAGCTCATCTGTAAGCGGAGGGCTACAGGTGAGCGCAACTACTCAAGTCTCTCCATCAAAGTCCTGTACTACTTTGTCGGTCCATCTACGCTGGACCGGTTCGGGTGCTACATGTAGTGCCTTGATAGACTCTGGGGCTGAGGGTTGTTTCATGGACGAAGCATGGGTTCGGAAACATGACATTCCTTTCAGAGAGTTAGATAAGCCTACGCCCATGTTCGCCTTAGATGGTAGTCATCTTCCCAGTATCAGATTTGAGACACTACCTTTAACCCTCACAGTATCTGGTAACCACAGTGAGACTATTTCTTTTTTGATTTTTCGTTCACCGTTTTCACCTGTTGTTTTGGGTCATCCCTGGCTAGTATGTCATAATCCTTCTATTAATTGGTCTAGTAATTCTATCCTATCCTGGAACGTTTCTTGTCATGTGAAGTGTTTAATGTCTGCCATCCCTCCCGTTTCTTCTGTCCCTACTTCTCAGGAGGAACCTGGCGATTTGACAGGAGTGCCGGAGGAATATCATGATCTGCGCACGGTCTTCAGTCGGTCCCGAGCCAACTCCCTTCCTCCTCACCGGTCGTATGATTGTAGTATTGATCTCCTTCCGGGGACCACTCCTTCTCGGGGTAGACTATACTCTCTGTCGGCTCCCGAACGTAAGGCTCTCGAGGATTATTTGTCTGTGTCTCTTGACGCCGGTACCATAGTGCCTTCTTCCTCTCCGGCCGGGGCGGGGTTCTTTTTGTTAAGAAGAAGGACGGTACTCTGCGCCCCTGCGTGGATTATCGAGGCTGAATGACATAACGGTTAAGAATCGTTATCCGCTTCCCCTTATGTCATCAGCCTTCGAGATTCTGCAGGGAGCCAGGTGCTTTACTAAGTTGGACCTTCGTAACGCTTACCATCTCGTGCGCATCAGAGAGGGGGACGAGTGGAAAACGGCGTTTAACACTCCGTTAGGGCATTTTGAGTACCGGGTTCTGCCGTTTGGTCTCGCCAATGCGCCAGCTGTTTTTCAGGCATTAGTTAATGATGTTCTGAGAGACATGCTGAACATCTTTGTTTTTGTCTATCTTGACGATATCCTGATTTTTTCTCCGTCACTCGAGATTCATGTTCAGCACGTTCGACGTGTCCTACAGCGCCTTTTAGAGAATTGTCTCTACGTAAAGTCTGAGAAGTGCTCTTTTCATGTCTCCTCCGTTACTTTTCTCGGTTCCGTTATTTCCGCTGAAGGCATTCAGATGGATTCCGCTAAGGTCCAAGCTGTCAGTGATTGGCCCGTTCCAAGGTCACGTGTCGAGTTGCAGCGCTTTTTAGGTTTCGCTAATTTCTATCGGCGTTTCATTCGTAATTTCGGTCAAGTTGCTGCCCCTCTCACAGCTCTTACTTCTGTCAAGACGTGTTTTAAGTGGTCCGGTTCCGCCCAGGGAGCTTTTGATCTTCTAAAAGAACGTTTTACGTCCGCTCCTATCCTCGTTACTCCTGACGTCACTAGACAATTCATTGTCGAGGTTGACGCTTCAGAGGTAGGCGTGGGAGCCATTCTATCCCAGCGCTTCCAGTCTGACGATAAGGTTCATCCTTGCGCTTATTTTTCTCATCGCCTGTCGCCATCTGAGCGCAACTATGATGTGGGTAACCGTGAACTGCTCGCCATCCGCTTAGCCCTAGGCGAATGGCGACAGTGGTTGGAGGGGGCGACCGTTCCTTTTGTCGTTTGGACAGACCATAAGAACCTTGAGTACATCCGTTCTGCCAAACGACTTAATGCCCGTCAAGCTCGTTGGGCGTTGTTTTTCGCTCGTTTCGAGTTTGTGATTTCTTACCGTCCGGGTAGCAAGAACACCAAGCCTGATGCCTTATCCCGTCTGTTTAGTTCTTCTGTGGCTTCTACTGATCCCGAGGGGATTCTTCCTTATGGGCGTGTTGTCGGGTTAACAGTCTGGGGAATTGAAAGACAGGTTAAGCAAGCACTCACGCACACTGCGTCGCCGCGCTTGTCCTAGTAACCTCCTTTTCGTTCCTGTTTCCACTCGTCTGGCTGTTCTTCAGTGGGCTCACTCTGCCAAGTTAGCTGGTCATCCCGGTGTTCGAGGCACTCTTGCGTCTATTCGCCAGCGCTTTTGGTGGCCGACTCAGGAGCGTGACACGCGCCGTTTCGTGGCTGCTTGTTCGGACTGCGCGCAGACTAAGTCGGGTAACTCTCCTCCTGCCGGTCGTCTCAGACCGCTCCCATTCCTTCTCGACCATGGTCTCACATCGCCCTAGACTTCATTACCGGTCTGCCTTTGTCTGCGGGGAAGACTGTGATTCTTACGGTTGTCGATAGGTTCTCTAAGGCGGCACATTTCATTCCCCTCGCTAAACTTCCTTCCGCTAAGGAGACGGCACAAATCATTATCGAGAATGTATTCAGAATTCATGGCCTCCCGTTAGACGCCGTTTCAGACAGAGGCCCGCAATTCACGTCACAGTTTTGGAGGGAGTTCTGTCGTTTGATTGGTGCGTCCGTCAGTCTCTCTTCCGGGTTTCATCCCCAGTCTAACGGTCAAGCAGAGAGGGCCAATCAGACGATTGGTCGCATACTACGCAGCCTTTCTTTCAGAAACCCTGCGTCTTGGGCAGAACAGCTCCCCTGGGCAGAATACGCTCACAATTCGCTTCCTTCGTCTGCTACCGGGTTATCTCCGTTTCAGAGTAGTCTGGGTTACCAGCCTCCTCTGTTCTCATCCCAGCTTGCCGAGTCCAGCGTTCCCTCCGCTCAAGCGTTTGTCCAACGTTGTGAGCGCACCTGGAGGAGGGTGAGGTCTGCACTTTGCCGTTACAGGGCACAGACTGTGAGAGCCGCCAATAAACGCAGGATTAAGAGTCCAAGGTATTGTTGCGGCCAGAGAGTGTGGCTTTCCACTCGCAACCTTCCTCTTACGACAGCTTCTCGTAAGTTGACTCCGCGGTTCATTGGTCCGTTCCGTGTCTCCCAGGTCGTCAATCCTGTCGCTGTGCGACTGCTTCTTCCGCGACATCTTCGTCGCGTCCATCCTGTCTTCCATGTCTCCTGTGTCAAGCCCTTTCTTCGCACCCCCGTTCGTCTTCCCTCCCCCTCCCGTCCTTGTCGAGAGCGCACCTATTTACAAGGTACATAAGATCATGGACATGCGTTCTCGGGGACGGGGTCACCAATACTTAGTGGATTGGGAGGGTTACGGTCCTGAGGAGAGGAGTTGGGTTCCGTCTCGGGACGTGCTGGACCGTTCACTCATCGATGATTTCCTCCGTTGCCGCCAGGATTCCTCCTCGAGTGCGCCAGGAGGCGCTCGGTGAGTGGGGGGTACTGTCATGTTTTGTCATTTATTATCTTGTCTTGTCCCTGTGCTTCCCATTCTATTCGTTTCCCTCTGCTGGTCTTATTAGGTTCTTTCCCTCTTTCTATCCCTCTCTCTCCCCCTCCCTCTCTCACTCTCTCGCTCTCTCTTCTCTCTATCGTTCCGTTCCTGCTCCCAGCTGTTCCTATTCCCCTAATCAATCATTTAGTCTTCCCACACCTGTTCCCGATCCTTTCCCCTGATTAGAGTCCCTATTTCTTCCTTTGTGTTCCGTTCCTGTCCTGTCGGTTCCTTGTTTAGTATTCACCGTGCTGTGTTTGTGTATCGCCCTGTCGTGTCGTGTTTTCCTCAGATGCTGCGTGGTGAGCAGGTGTCTGAGTCTGTCTGGTTCAAGTGCCTTCCCGAGGCAACCTGCTGTTCACCTGCTGTTCAAGTTCGAGTCTCCAGTTTGTCCTCGTCATATCGAGTGAAAGTTGTGTTTTTTTGTTTGTATTTACTTTACTGGATTAAAGACTCTGTTTTCGCCAAGTCGCTTTTGGGTCCTCTTTCACCGGCATGACAGAGAGAGACAGCAGAAGGACAGCAGCACAATTAGACCCAACCAAATCATGAGAAAACAAAAAGATAATTACTTGACACATTGGAAATAACAAACAAACAAAAAGAGCAAACTAGAATGTTATTTGTCCCTAAACAGAGAGAAAACAGTGGCAGAATACCTGACCACTGTGACTGACCGTAAACAGAGAGTACATAGTGGCAGAATACCTGATCACTGTGACTGACCCTAAACAGGGAGTACATAGTGGCAGAATACCTGACCACTGTGACTGACCCTAAACAGAGAGTACATAGTGGCAGAATACCTGACCACTGTGACTGACCGTAAACAGAGAGTACATAGTGGCAGAATACCTGATCACTGTGACTGACCCTAAACAGAGAGTACATAGTGGCAGAATACCTGATCACTGTGACTGACCCTAAACAGGGAGTACATAGTGGCAGAATACCTGACCACTGTGACTGACCCTAAACAGAGAGTACATAGTGGCAGAATACCTGATCACTGTGACTGACCCTAAACAGGGAGTACATAGTGGCAGAATACCTGATCACTGTGACTGACCCTAAACAGAGAGTACACAGTGGCAGAATACCTGATCACTGTGACTGACCCTAAACAGAGAGCACACAGTGGCAGAATACCTGATCACTGTGACTGACCCTAAACAGAGAGTACATAGTGGTAGAATACCTGATCACTGTGACTGACCCTAAACAGAGAGTACATAGTGGCAGAATACCTGATCACTGTGACTGACCCTAAACAGAGAGTACATAGTGGCAGAATACCTGATCACTGTGACTGACCCTAAACAGGGAGTACATAGTGGCAGAATACCTGATCACTGTGACTGACCCTAAACAGAGAGTACACAGTGGCAGAATACCTGATCACTGTGACTGACCCTAAACAGAGAGCACACAGTGGCAGAATACCTGATCACTGTGACTGACCCTAAACAGAGAGTACATAGTGGTAGAATACCTGATCACTGTGACTGACCCTAAACAGAGAGTACATAGTGGCAGAATACCTGATCACTGTGACTGACCCTAAACAGAGAGTACATAGTGGCAGAATACCTGATCACTGTGACTGACCCAAATGTAAGGAAAGCTTTGACTATGTACAGACTCAGTGAGCATAGCCTTGTTATTGAGAAAGGCCGCCGTAGGCAGACATGGCTCTCAAGAGAAGACAGGCTATGTGCACACTGCCCACAAAATGAGGTGGAAACTGAGCTGCACTTCCTATCTTCCTGCCCAATGTATGACAATTAGAGACACATATCCCTCAGATTTCACAGATCCACAAAGAATGTGAAAATAAACCCGATTTAGTTAAACTCCCAGATAGACAGTGTGCCATCACAACAGCTGTATTTATGACCTGTTTCTACAAGAAAAGGACAACCAGTGAAGAACACACACCATTGTAAATACAACCCATATTTATGCTTATTTATTTTCCCTTTTGTACATTACCCATTTGTACATCATTACAACACTGTATATGTACATAATATGACATCTGTAATGTCTTTATTCTTTTGGAGCTTCTGCGAGTGTAATGTTTACTGTTCATTTTTATTGTTTATATCACTTTTGTATATGATCTACCCTACTTGCTTTGGCAATGCTAACACATGTTTCCCATGCTAATAAAGCCCCTTGAATTGAATTGAATTGAATTGAGAGAGAGAGAGAGCGAGGAAGTGGGGGGATAGATAGGAGATACAGAGAGAGGGGGGTGGGAGAATGAGGGAGAGAGGAACGATAGGAGAGAGAGAGAGGAAGTGGGGGGATAGATAGGAGATACAGAGAGAGGGGGGTGGGAGAATGAGGGAGAGAGGAACGATAGGAGAGAGAGAGAGGAGGTATTTTCTGTCTTGTTAAATGTGATATGTGAGATGCTTGTGCGTTATCTGGGAGTTGAGAGAGGCGAGTAAGGAAGGAGAGATAGAGAGACAGAGCGATAGAGAGGGAAAGAGAGGTAGCATTATTAGTTGAAAGCTCGGATGAGAAAATGCTGAGTCTTTACCACCGTGTAAACTGTAACGTCTCCGCTTTTACAAAATCAAGTTGTAGTGAAGAGAATAGATCTGAGAGAGAAGAACTAAACTAAATAAATACAGAGAGCAGCAAGGAAGGAGTGTTTAAAACACTTCCCTGAAGTTCCATTCAGCTTTACACCATTTATTTTCCGGTACAGTAAGTACAACAAGTGCATCTAAATGTTGCTGAGATGTTGTCCTCTTTCAGATGCTCTTCTCCCTGGATCGACAGGCCCAACCGTTCAAATGTTTGACGTCAGTGTTTCCTACTTCGTGAATCCTAATTTGGCAAAACTCAGATTTAGCTCAACTTCAGGTAAAGTGTTGCTCAGGCTCTGAATGTAGGGAAATCGCATGTTTGGCAGGAAAGCAGCTTGTTTCTAGGACACAAAAGTTACTGTATGTAGATACATTTGCATCAAGGTCAAATTGTGGGTCAAATTGTGGGTCAAATTATGGGTCAAATTGTGGGTCAAATTGTGGGTCAAATTATGGGTCAAATTGTAGGTTAAAACTGGCCTAGAACATCATGGATGTCTCTATTCCGTAACCGGGGCAAAAATAAATAATAATAATTATAATAATTTGGTATTTCAGTTTGAGACCCCTATAGAGTAGAGTAGATGAAGGGACATGGTGATGACCCTTCATCTAGTCATTTGGTTTTTGATTTCAAACAAAACAAATGGGTCAAACTGACCCAAGACATAAGGGAAGGTTTTAAAAACCTGAAATCCCAAGCTACTGCTGTAGGAAGATAGGACACATCCATACTGTAGCTCAGTAGCTAGGAGATGGAGTGAGAGTACCAACCATGGAAGAGAAGAGGGCAGGAGACAAGGAGACAAAGAGAGAAGGAGAGAGGAGACGAGATATTACTCGACAACAGGATCCCTCCAGAGCAGAATTTGGCCATCATACATCCTCCCTGTGTGTGAGGTCAGACATACATCATACATCCTCCCTGTGTGTGAGGTCAGACATACATCATACATCCTCCCTGTGTGTGAGGTCAGACATACATCATACATCCTACCTGTGTGTGAGGTCAGACATACATCATACATCCTACCTGTGTGTGAGGTCAGACATACATCATACATCCTCCCTGTGTGTGAGGTCAGACATACATCATACATCCTACCTGTGTGTGAGGTCAGACATACATCATACATCCTACCTGTGTGTGAGGTCAGACATATTCTTGCATGAGTGAAAGGTCAGAAGGTCACAAACAGCAGAAATGAGACACAAACTGAGGGAGGGATTCTCCTCCACTAGCATCTGACTCACTAAGGAGAACATCCTCTCCTCCACTCTCTCTCTCTCTCTCTCTCCTCCACTCTCTCTCTCTCTCTCTCTCTCTCTCTCTCTCTCTCTCTCTCTCTCTCTCTCTCTCTCTCTCTCTCTCTCTCTCTCTCTCTCTCTCTCTCTCTCTCTCTCTCTCTCTCTCTCTCTCTCTCTCCAGCTTCTCTTTCTTTCTCTCTCTCTCTTTATCTTCCCCCTTTCTTTCTCCATCTCCACTCCCTCCTCTGTTCCCTGAGAATGTTTCACTTATAACACTGCTCTGTATCGAGGGCTTTCCAACCAGAAAAAGGTGTGAGAGGAAAGTTTTGGGACGAGAGTGCCATTCATTAACGAGGAGCTGATGGGGCCATTTCCTCCCCATTGTTCACCCCGAGGACCAGCAAAGAATCAGGGAAGCATCAGGGAAGCATCAGGGAAGCATCAGGGAAGCCCAGCAGATTTATCACACAGACACCACATGCTTTGTGGGACAAACACTTCTGGAAATTGACTTAAGAAGGGAGGAGAAACACAGTCCCAGAGGTACCCCGCTCTGCACAGGAGGGGAAATCAACTTACTGTACTGGAGAGAGGGAAAGAGAGGTAGAGAGATAGGGGGGAAGGAGAGGTAGACAAGGAAGGAGAGGTAGAGAGATAGAGAGGGAAGGAGAGGTAGAGAAGGAAGGAGAGGTAGAGAGATAGGGAGGGAAGGAGAGGTAGAGAAGGAAGGAGAGGTAGAGAGATAGGGAGGGAAGGAGAGGTAGAGAAGGAAGGAGAGGTAGAGAGATAGGGAGGGAAGGAGAGGTAGAGAAGGAAGGAGAGGTAGAGAGATAGGGAAGGAGAGAGAGAGAGAGAAGGAGGGAGAAGAGAAAGGAAATGGAAAACTAAAAATGAAAAAGAGAGTGAGTGGAATATAGCCAGAGGTGAGAGTAATTTACATTAAATAAAGAGTGAGGGGAATATAGGTAGAGGTGAGAGTAATTTACATTAAATAAAGAGTGAGGGGAATATAGGTAGAGGTGAGAGTAATTTACATTAAATGAAAGAGTGAGTGAGTTGAATATAGGCAGAGGTGAGAGTAATTTACTATAAAATAAAGAGTGAGGGGAATATAGGTAGAGGTGAGAGTAATTTACATTAAATAAAGAGTGAGGGGAATATAGGTAGAGGTGAGAGTAATTTACAATAAAATGAAAGAGTGAGTGAGTTGAATATAGGCAGAGGTGAGAGTAATTTACTATAAAATAAAGAGTGAGGGGAATATAGGTAGAGGTGAGAGTAATTTACATTAAATAAAGAGTGAGGGAATATAGGTAGAGGTGAGAGTAATTTACATTAAATGAAAGAGTGAGTGAGTTGAATATAAAATAAAGCAGAGGTGAGAGTAATTTACAATAAAATAAAGAGTGAGGGGAATATAGGTAGAGGTGAGAGTAATTTACATTAAATAAAGAGTGAGGGGAATATAGGTAGAGGTGAGAGTAATTTACATTAAATAAAGAGTGAGGGGAATATAGGTAGAGGTGAGAGTAATTTACATTAAATGAAAGAGTGAGTGAGTTGAATATAGGCAGAGGTGAGAGTAATTTACATTAAATAAAGAGTGAGGGGAATATAGGTAGAGGTGAGAGTAATTTACATTAAATAAAGAGTGAGGGGAATATAGGTAGAGGTGAGAGTAATTTACATTAAATGAAAGAGTGAGTGAGTTGAATATAGGCAGAGGTGAGAGTAATTTACAATAAAATAAAGAGTGAGGGGAATATAGGTAGAGGTGAGAGTAATTTACATTAAATAAAGAGTGAGGGGAATATAGGTAGAGGTGAGAGTAATTTACATTAAATAAAGAGTGAGGGGAATATAGGTAGAGGTGAGAGTAATTTACATTAAATGAAAGAGTGAGTGAGTTGAATATAGGCAGAGGTGAGAGTAATTTACTATAAAATAAAGAGTGAGGGGAATATAGGTAGAGGTGAGAGTAATTTACATTAAATAAAGAGTGAGGGGAATATAGGTAGAGGTGAGAGTAATTTACATTAAATGAAAGAGTGAGTGAGTTGAATATAGGCAGAGGTGAGAGTAATTTACAATAAAAGAAAGAGCGAGAGTTGATTTGAGAGAGACAGAAACAGAGAATAAGTAAAAACTATTTTTGACAATCTCTGGCCAGCTCATTGACTTCGGTAAAAGCTGTGTTGTCACCCGAGGCGGTAGGAGAGGAGAGAGAAGAGCCTGGGGCTATGTGGAGCTATCTGGGGCTCTGATCAGAGGAGGATGGAGAAAGCCAAGACACCCATGTTTCCAACCTGTCTTGCTGGACACCCATCGACCGTACGCCACTCGGACCCCCCAAAAAAACAGCCAGAATCAATCCAGCCAGGATTCAGGTGACTGATTCCAAGGGCTGTGTCCCATAGAGCTAAGCAGTCCACTATATGAAGAATAGACTCCCATTTAGGACATACACAAGTGGGTGTTGCTCTCTGTGTGGGTTCGGCTAGAGTGAAAACACAAGGTGGATTGAAACAGAGGGTGGAAGGGAGCAGATTAATCTGATTCTCATTACAAATGTCCAGGTGACTTATGACTTTTAGGTATTAATTAATGATTAAGAGTTTATCAAAATTGGGTTTGTTTTCGATTTCTTTGTGGATCTGTGTAATCTGAGTGAAAAATGTGTCTCTAATATGGTTGCACATTGGACAGGGGGTTAGGAAGTGCAGCTCAGTTTCCACCTCATTTTGTGGGCAGTGAGCACATAGCTTTCTCATGAGAGCCATGTCTGCCTACGGTGGCCTTTCTCAATAGCAAGGCTATGCTCACTGAGTCTGTACATAGTCAAAGCTTTCCTTACATTTGGGTCAGTCACAGTGGTCAGGTTTTCTGCCACTGTGTACTCTCTGTTTAGGGCCAAATAGCATTCTAGTTTGCTCTGTTTTTTTGTTAATTCATTCAAATGCGTCAAGTAATTATCTTTTAGTTTTCTCGTGATTTGATTGGGTCTAATTGTGTTGCTGTCCTGGGGCTCTGTGGGGTCTGATTGTGTTTGTGAACAGAGCCCCAGGACCAGCTTGCTTAAGGGACTCTCGTGTGTCCCCCCCCCCCCCTCCTAACTGTTGACTGACAGAAGCTACGGTCAGGTTGTTGGCCTCCCACGAGCTTACCTGAACATATTGGCAATCCAACTTTTTGGGGTATCTTTCTACTTCTATCGAAATGGCGTAATAGCCTCCCCCCTCAAACCCTCCACAGGCCCACCTCTAAAGGACTCAGGGTACAAGGTAGGCATCTAGTCTGCTTCTCCTGTCACCAAATCCCCCTAAAACTGCAGCACAGACACTAGAGATGGAGACCTTAAAGTGCTTATTCAAGAGTCTTTGTCATGAGGTTCAACAGGAGCAGCAGGCGCTCCAGCTATTTCTTGCCTTCCAAGCTATTTCGTTCCACACGGCAGTCACACACACCACAAACACACGCACACACACACACACGGCCCAGTCGGACTGTTCTGTTTTAGCGTTTGCCACATTAGCTGCGGGGTCATTAATCAGGCAGTATAACAAATGGACTCCTAGTCGCTAGATAGCAGCTCTCTTGCTCTACAGAGAACTAGAAACTCAAAGGTCAAATGATTAGCCTGCAAGCCTTTAATGGTTCCCAGAATGCTTTGTGTGCGCAGGACGGGAGGACGTGCATCATCAGCACATTATAGACTTGTTAAACACAGAACAGAAGGAGTGAATTAATGAACGCTGCTTCTTCAATCCTCTCCTTCGTCTCGGTCCGGGTCTGAGGTAGAGGTGCTGATGACTGGCCACAATGCTGGGGAATAAGACTACAAGTGTTTTGCAATGAAACAGAGCGCGAGAGGAGGAGCAGCTACATCAAGTAAGGGCACATTAGTGAATTGTTTCGCCCCACAGTTAGCTGAGACGCTTAGCTAGCTAACATTGTTTGCAGATCGTTTAAAATCGCTCCTACAGTATGTTGCTAGTTACCCTAGCGCTGGTGTGTCAAACACCTGTTTCCATAAATGACAAAGTGTTTTCAGCTGTGTTGTTTACATTTAACGAGTGGGTCATTTCTGAACTACTTTCCATGTGTACTGGCTCACTGTGACAACCGGGGCTCAATTTGAACTGCTAGCTATATCTGTCCATCAGCTTTGTGTTGCTGTTCAATATGAATGTGAACTACGTACCTGCCAAAAGGGTCACATCATTGTCTGTGCTGTACCATCACAATGTGATGTGTAGAGCAGAGACCCAAGGAACAGGGCAGTCACTCTGGTCTTAACCACCAGCGATAACAGAGATCACTCTGGTCTTAAAAACCAGCGATAACAGAGATCACTCTGGTCTTAACCACCAACGATAACAGAGATCATTCTGGTCTTAACCACCAACGATAACAGAGATCACTCTGGTCTTAACCACCAGCGATAACAGAGATCACTCTGGTCTTAACCACCAGCGATAACAGAGATCACTCTGATCTTAACCACCAACGATAACAGAGATCATTCTGGTCTTAACCACCAGCGATAACAGAGATCATTCTGGTCTTAACCACCAGCGATAACAGAGATCACTCTGGTCTTAACCACCAGCGGTAAAAGAGATCACTCTGGTCTTAACCACCAGCGATAACAGAGATCACTCTGGTCTTAACCACCAGCGATAACAGAGATCACTCTGGTCTTAACCACCAACGATAACAGAGATCATTCTGGTCTTAACCACCAACGATAACAGAGATCACTCTGGTCTTAACCACCAATGATAACAGAGATCATTCTATTTATAATTTTATTTAAAGAGTACAGAACTGTAGACAGTGTCAGCCCTAGTCAGTCTTCAGTCAGACAGACAGACAGACAGGCAGGCAGGCATTTAGAGAGAGAGAGAGAGAGAGAGAGAGAGAGAGAGAGAGAGAGAGAGAGAGAGAGAGAGAGAGAGAGAGAGAGAGAGAGAGAGAGAGAGAGAGAGAGAGAGAAACCACGCACGCACACACGCACACACACACACACACACACACACACACACACACACACACACACACACACACACACACACACACACACACACACACACACACAACGATAACAGCCATCGCCATCACATTCTATCACTTAGAGACCCTAAAACACCAGGCATCCAGGGTCGGCCATATCTAGTCTTTCCTCAACAGAATTATCAGTAAAGCAGTGATGAAAAAACACTCTGTCCTAACTGTGTTACAGATGCTGCTTGAAATGCACACTGACTACTTTATCCTCACATATACCCAATTCTCTCCCCCTGAGGCAGCACAGGATAGAGCAACGCTCCCATTTACTTTGATTCGATCCCCAGTTTATGGCCAATTATTACCCCGGCTACAGGACACACCAAGCAGAGTCAGCAGAAAGCACAGTACAAACAGTCATTTAGCATGCTATCACAGAGAGAGAGGGATAGGAGAGGAGAGGAGAGGGGGGAGACAAGCAAGAGGAGAAGAAGATGGGAGAGAAACAGTGGCAGAGATACTACAGGGGGAGATGGGACTTGGGCTGAGGGAAGGAGGGGAAAGGAAATCACACTAAAGTTGTGATGTTAGCAGAATGCAAATTAATTATTGCATTTGGGTAACAATGGTCCTAAAGAACTTCTGGAAATCCTTTTTCTTAGTTTGTTGAAGCAAAAGATGGGGGCAAGAGGAGAAAGGAGGAGGAGTGGGGGGAAAGGAGAGAGAAAGAGAGGGGAGGAGAAAGGAGGAGGAGTGGGGAGGAAAGGAGAGAGAAAGAGAGGGGAGGAGGGAGGAGGGAGGAGAGGGGAGGAAAGGACAGAGAAAGAGAGGGGAGGAGAAAGGAGGAGGAGTGGGGAGGAAAGGAGAGAGAAAGAGAAGGGAGGAGGGAGGAGGAGGGGGAGGAAAGGACAGAGAAAGAGAGGGGAGGAGGGAGGAGGAGGAGTGGGGAGGAAAGGAGAGAGAAAGAGAGGGGAGGGGAGGAGGAGGAGGGGGAGGAAAGGAGAGAGAAAAGAGAGGGGTGGAGGGAGGAGGAGGGGGAGGAAATGAGAGAGAAAGAGAGGGGAGGAAGGAGGAGGAGGGGGAGGAAAGGAGAGAGAAAGAGAGGGGAGGAGGGAGGAGGAGGGGGAGGAAAGGAGAGAGAAAGAGGGGAGGAGGGAGGATGAGGGGGAGGAAAGGAGAGAGAAAGAGAGGGGAGGAAGGAGGAGGAGGGGGAGGAAAGGAGAGAGAAAGAGAGGGGGGAGGGAGGAGGAGGGGGAGGAAAGGAGAGAGAAAGAGGGGAGGAGGGAGGAGGAGGAGGAGGAGGAAAGGACAGAGAAAGAGGGGAGGAGGGAGGAGGAGGAGGAGGAGGAAAGGACAGAGAAAGTTTGGGATTCTTTAGAAAGTATTGTTTAGTCCCTGAGGGGTGGAAGCATCTAGAGAGAAAGAGAGGGGAGGGAGGAGGGGGAGAGGGATCTGAGCAGAGGGGTGGAGGGAGAGGAAGAGGGGTGGAAGCATCTAGAGAGAAAGAGAGGGGAGGGGAGGAGAGGAGTGGGGAGGAGGGGGAGAGGGATCAGAGCAGAGGGGAGGAGGGAGAGGAAGAGGGGTGGAAGCATCTAGAGAGAAAGAGAGAGGACAGTGAAGCAGGGAGGAGGGGAGGAGGCAAGGGAGAGGATGAGGGGACAGTGAAGCGGGGAGGAGGACGGATGAAAGTTGAGAGGATGAGGGGACAGTGAAGCGGGGAGGAGGAAGGAGGAAAGGGAGAGGAGGGGACAGTGAAGCAGGGTGGAAGGAGGAGAGAGGAGGGAGAGGAGACAGAGGATTCGAAGAAAGGAGGACAGAGAGGAAGGAGAGGAGACAGAGGATTTGAAGAAAGGAGGACAGAGAGGAAGGAGAGGAGACAGAGGATTCGAAGAAAGGAGGACAGAGAGGAAGGAGAGGAGACAGAGGATTCGAAGAAAGGAGGACAGAGAGGAAGAAGAGGAGACAGAGGATTCGAAGAAAGGAGGACAGAGAGGAAGGAGAGGAGACAGAGGATTTGAAGAAAGGAGGACAGAGAGGAAGGAGAGGAGACAGAGGATTTGAAGAAAGGAGGACAGAGAGGAAGGAGAGGAGACAGAGGATTTGAAGAAAGGAGGACAGAGAGGAAGGAGAGGAGACAGAGGATTCGAAGAAAGGAGGACAGAGAGGAAGGAGAGGAGACAGAGGATTCGAAGAAAGGAGGACAGAGAGGAAGGAGAGGAGACAGGGGATTCGAAGAAAGGAGGACAGAGAGGAAGGAGAGGAGACAGAGGATTTGAAGAAAGGAGGACAGAGAGGAAGGAGAGGAGACAGTGGATTCGAAGAAAGGAGGACAGAGAGGAAGGAGAGGAGACAGAGGATTCGAAGAAAGGAGGACAGAGAGGAAGGAGAGGAGACAGAGGATTTGAAGAAAGGAGGACAGAGAGGAAGGAGAGGAGACAGAGGATTTGAAGAAAGGAGGACAGAGAGGAAGGAGAGGAGACAGAGGATTTGAAGAAAGGAGGACAGAGAGGAAGGAGAGGAGACAGAGGATTTGAAGAAAGGAGGACAGAGAGGAAGGAGAGGAGACAGAGGATTCGAAGAAAGGAGGACAGAGAGGAAGGAGAGGAGACAGAGGATTTGAAGAAAGGAGGACAGAGAGGAAGGAGAGGAGGGAGAGGATTTGAAGAAAGGAGGACAGAGAGGAAGGAGAGGAGACAGAGGATTCGAAGAAAGGAGGACAGAGAGGAAGGAGAGGAGACAGAGGATTTGAAGAAAGGAGGACAGAGAGGAAGGAGAGGAGACAGAGGATTTGAAGAAAGGAGGACAGAGAGGAAGGAGAGGAGACAGAGGATTCGAAGAAAGGAGGACAGAGAGGAAGGAGAGGAGACAGAGGATTTGAAGAAAGGAGGACAGAGAGGAAGGAGAGGAGACAGAGGATTTGAAGAAAGGAGGACAGAGAGGAAGGAGAGGAGACAGAGGATTCGAAGAAAGGAGGACAGAGAGGAAGGAGAGGAGACAGAGGATTTGAAGAAAGGAGGACAGAGAGGAAGGAGAGGAGACAGAGGATTCGAAGAAAGGAGGACAGAGAGGAAGGAGAGGAGACAGAGGATTCGAAGAAAGGAGGACAGAGAGGAAGGAGAGGAGACAGAGGATTTGAAGAAAGGAGGACAGAGAGGATGGAGAGGAGACAGAGGATTTGAAGAAAGGAGGACAGAGAGGAAGGAGAGGAGACAGAGGATTTGAAGAAAGGAGGACAGAGAGGAAGGAGAGGAGACAGAGGTGCAAAGATCATCAGGGACATATTTTTTTGTCATCATCCAGGCGACATATATGTTTAAGTACAGACAGTACTAGAAGATAACCACCCCACCACTATAGACAGTACTAGAAGATAACCACCCCACCACTATAGACAGTACTAGAAGATAACCACCCCACCACTATAGACAGTACTAGAAGATAACCACCCCACCACTATAGACAGTACTAGAAGATAACCACCCCACCACTATAGACAGTACTAGAAGATAACCACCCCACCACTATAGACAGTACTAGAAGATAACCACCCCTCCACTATAGACAGTATTAGAAGATAACCACCCCACCACTATAGACAGTACTAGAAGATAACCACCCCACCACTATAGACAGTACTAGAAGATAACCACCCCACCACTATAGACAGTACTAGAAGATAACCACCCCACCACTATAGACAGTACTAGAAGATAACCACCCCACCCTATAGACAGTACTAGAAGATAACCACCCCACCACTATAGACAGTACTAGAAGATAACCACCCCACCACTATAAACAGTACTAGAAGATAACCACCCCACCCCTATAGACAGTACTAGAAGATAACCACCCCTCCACTATAGACAGTACTAGAAGATAAGGGAAGGGGACTATGGACAGTACTAGAGAGAACCATGGCATTATGGAGACAGTGAGGAAGGGGAAGTGGACCTGTAGACAGTACTAGGATGGCATTATGGACAGGTGACCCCCCACCCCTAGAAGGGGGACCACCCCACCTGTAGACAGAGGATGGCCATTATAGACAGTACTAGAAGGGGAAGTGGACCTGTAGACAGTACTAGAAGATGGCATTATGGAGGGTAACCACCCCAGACAGTAAGGGGACCCCACCTGTAGATTCAGAGGGATGGCATTATGGAGGGATGGCATTATGAGGAGGTGAGGGAATGGGAAGTGGACCTGTAGAAAGAGGGATGGCATTATGGAGGAGGTGAGGGAAGGGGACCTGTAGAAAAGGGATGGCATTATGGAGGGGTAGACCTGTAGAGAAGGGATGGCATTATGGAGGAGGTGAGGGAAGGGAAGTGGACCTGTAGAGAGAGGGATGGCATTATGGAGGGGTGAGGGAAGGGGAAGTGGACCTGTAGAGAGAGGATGGCATTATGGAGGGTGTGAGGGAAGGGGAGTGGACCTGTAGAGAGAGGATGGCATTATGGAGGGTGTGAGGGAATGGGAAGTGGACCTGTAGAAAGAGGGATGGCATTATGGAGGGGGTGAGGGAAGGGGAAGTGGACCTGTAGAGAGAGGGATGGCATTATGGAGGAGGTGAGGGAAGGGGAAGTGGACCTGTAGAGAGAGGGATGGCATTATGGAGGGGGAAGGGGAAGTGTGAGGGAAGGAGGAGGTGTGGACCTGTAGAGAGAGGGATGGCATTATGGAGGGTGTGAGGGAATGGGAAGTGGACCTGTAGAAAGAGGGATGGCATTATGGAGGAGGGTGAGGGAAGGGGACCTGTAGAGAGGGATGGCATTATGGAGGAGGTGAGGGAAGGGGAAGTGGACCTGTAGAGAGAGGGATGGCATTATGGAGGGGGTGAGGGAAGGGGAAGTGGACCTGTAGAGAGAGGGATGGCATTATGGAGGGTGTGAGGGAAGGGGAGTGGACCTGTAGAGAGAGGGATGGCATTATGGAGGGTGTGAGGGAATGGGAAGTGGACCTGTAGAAAGAGGGATGGCATTATGGAGGAGGTGAGGAAGGGGACCTGTAGAGAGAGGGATGGCATTATGGAGGGGGGACCTGAGGGAAGGGGAGTGGACCTGTAGAGAGAGGGATGGCATTATGGAGGAGGTGAGGGAAGGGGAAGTGGACCTGTAGAGAGAGGGATGGCATTATGGAGGGGGTGATGGAAGGGGAAGTGGACCTGTAGAGAGAGGGATGGCATTATGGAGGGTGTGAGGGAAGGGGACCTGTAGAGAAAGGGATGGCATTATGGAGGAGGTGAGGAAGGGAAGTGGACCTGTAGAGAGGGGATGGCATTATGTGGACCTGTAGAGAGAGGGATGGCATTATGGAGGGTGTGAGGGAAGGGGAAGTGGACCTGTAGAGAGAGGGATGGCATTATGGAGGAGGTGAGGGAAGGGGAAGTGGACCTGTAGAGAGAGGGATGGCATTATGGAGGAGGTGAGGGAAGGGGAAGTGGACCTGTAGAGAGAGGGATGGCATTATGGAGGAGGTGAGGGAAGGGGAAGTGGACCTGTAGAGAGAGGGATGGCATTATGGAGGAGGTGAGGGAAGGGGACCTGTAGAGAGAGGGATGGCATTATGGAGGGTGTGAGGGAAGGGGACCTTTAGAGAGAGGGATGACATTATGGAGGGGGTGAGGGAAGGGGAGCGGACCTGTAGAGAGAGGGATGGCATTATGGAGGAGGTGAGGGAAGGGGAAGTGGACCTGTAGAGAGAGGGATGGCATTATGGAGGGGGTGAGGGAAGGGGGGTGTGAGGGAAGTGGACCTGTAGAGAGAGGGATGGCATTATGGAAGGGGTGAGGGAAGGGGACCTGTAGAGAGAGGGATGGCATTATGGAGGGTGTGAGGGAAGGGGACCTTTAGAGAGAGGGATGGCATTATGGAGGAGGTGAGGGAAGGGGAAGTGGACCTGTAGAGAGAGGGATGGCATTATGGAGGGGTGAGGGAAGGGGAAGTGGACCTGTAGAGAGAGGGATGGCATTATGGAGGAGGTGAGGGAAGGGGACCTGTAGAGAGAGGGATGGCATTATGGAGGGGGTGAGGGAAGGGGACCTGTAGAGAGAGGGATGGCATTATGGAGGAGGTGAGGGAAGGGGAAGTGGACCTGTAGAGAGAGGGATGGCATTATGGAGGGGGTGAGGGAAGGGGAAGTGGACCTGTAGAGAGAGGGATGGCATTATGGAGGAGGTGAGGGAAGTGGACCTGTAGAGAGAGGGATGGCATTATGGAGGGTGTGAGGGAAGGGGAGTGGACCTGTAGAGAGAGGGATGGCATTATGGAGATGGTGAGGGAAGGGGAAGTGGACCTGTAGAGAGAGGGATGGCATTATGGAGGAGGTGAGGGAAGGGGAAGTGGACCTGTAGAGAGAGGGATGGCATTATGGAGGGGGTGATGGAAGGGGAAGTGGACCTGTAGAGAGAGGGATGGCATTATGGAGGGGGTGAGGGAAGGGGAGCGGACCTGTAGAGAGAGGGATGGCATTATGGAGGAGGTGAGGGAAGGGGAAGTGGACCTGTAGAGAGAGGGATGGCATTATGGAGGGGGTGAGGGAAGGGGAAGTGGACCTGTAGAGAGAGGGATGGCATTATGGAGGGGGTGAGGGAAGGGGACCTGTAGAGAGAGGGATGGCATTATGGAGGGTGTGAGGGAAGGGGACCTGTAGAGAGAGGGATGGCATTATGGAGGAGGTGAGGGAAGGGGAAGTGGACCTGTAGAGAGAGGGATGGCATTATGGAGGGTGTGAGGGAAGGGGAAGTGGACCTGTAGAGAGAGGGATGGCATTATGGAGGAGGTGAGGGAAGGGGAAGTGGACCTGTAGAGAGAGGGATGGCATTATGGAGGGGTGAGGGAAGGGGAAGTGGACCTGTAGAGAGAGGGATGGCATTATGGAGGAGGTGAGGGAAGGGGAAGTGGACCTGTAGAGAGAGGGATGGCATTATGGAGGGGTGAGGGAAGGGGAAGTGGACCTGTAGAGAGAGGGATGGCATTATGGAGGGTGTGAGGGAAGGGGAGTGGACCTGTAGAGAGAGGGATGGCATTATGGAGGGTGTGAGGGAAGGGGAGTGGACCTGTAGAGAGAGGGATGGCATTATGGAGGGTGTGAGGGAAGGGGAAGTGGACCTGTAGAGAGAGGGATGGCATTATGGAGGGTGTGAGGGAAGGGAGTGGACCTGTAGAGAGAGGATGGCATTATGGAGGGGTGAGGGAAGGGGAGTGGACCTGTAGAGAGAGGGATGGCATTATGGAGGAGGTGAGGGAAGGGGAAGTGGACCTGTAGAGAGGGATGGCATTATGGAGGAGGTGAGGGAAGGGGAAGTGGACCTGTAGAGAGAGGGATGGCATTATGGAGGGGTGAGGAAGGGGAAGTGGACCTGTAGAGAGGGATGGCATTATGGACCTGTAAGGGGAGTGGACCTGTAGAGAGAGGGATGGCATTATGGAGATGGTGAGGGAAGGGGAAGTGGACCTGTAGAGAGAGGGATGGCATTATGGAGGAGGTGAGGGAAGGGGAAGTGGACCTGTAGAGAGAGGGATGGCATTATGGAGGGGGTGATGGAAGGGGAAGTGGACCTGTAGAGAGAGGGATGGCATTATGGAGGGTGTGAGGGAAGGGGAGTGGACCTGTAGAGAGAGGGATGGCATTATGGAGGGTGTGAGGGAATGGGAAGTGGACCTGTAGAAAGAGGGATGGCATTATGCAGGAGGTGAGGGAAGGGGACCTGTAGAGAGAGGGATGGCATTATGGAGGAGGTGAGGGAAGGGGAAGTGGACCTGTAGAGAGAGGGATGGCATTATGGAGGGGGTGAGGGAAGGGGAAGTGGACCTGTAGAGAGAGGGATGGCATTATGGAGGGTGTGAGGGAAGGGGAGTGGACCTGTAGAGAGAGGGATGGCATTATGGAGGGTGTGAGGGAAGGGAAGTGGACCTGTAGAAAGAGGGATGGCATTATGGAGGAGGTGAGGGAAGGGGACCTGTAGAGAGAGGGATGGCATTATGGAGGGGGTGAGGGAAGGGGGGGTAGTGGACCTGTAGAGAGGGATGGCATTATGGAGGAGGTGAGGGAAGGGGAAGTGGACCTGTAGAGAGAGGGATGGCATTATGGAGGAGGTGAGGGAAGGGGAAGTGGACCTGTAGAGAGAGGGATGGCATTATGGAGGGGGTGATGGAAGGGGAAGTGGACCTGTAGAGAGAGGGATGGCATTATGGAGGGTGTGAGGGAAGGGGACCTGTAGAGAAAGGGATGGCATTATGGAGGAGGTGAGGAAAGGGGAAGTGGACCTGTAGAGAGAGGGATGGCATTATGGAGGGGTTGAGGGAAGGGGACCTGTAGAGAGAGGGATGGCATTATGGAGGGGGTGAGGGAAGGGGAGCGGACCTGTAGAGAGAGGGATGGCATTATGGAGGAGGTGAGGGA
>NC_060179.1:78736557-78804057 GCF_021184085.1 Oncorhynchus gorbuscha
ACTGTCTGACGCGGATTTATCCTTCCACTGAGAATGAGAGGGAGGGAGGGAGGGACGGAGGGAGGGATGGACGGCGGGAGGGAGGGACGGCGGGAGGGACGGACGGCGGGAGGGAGGGACGGCGGGAGGGACGGACGGCGGGAGGGAGGGAGGTACGGCGGGAGGGACAGACAGAGGGAGGGAGGTACGGCGGGAGGGACGGACGGCGGGAGGGAGGGACGGCGGGAGGGACCGACGGGGGAGGGAGGGACGGCGGGAGGGACGGACGGCGGGAGGGACGGACGGCGGGAGGGAGGGAGGGACGGCGGGAGGGAGGGACGGCGGGAGGGACGGATGGCGGGAGGGAGGGACGGCGGGAGGGACGGACGGCGGGAGGGAGGGAGGGACGGCGGGAGGGACGGACGGCGGGAGGGACGGACGGCGGGAGGGACGGCGGGAGGGACGGACGGAGGGAGGGAGGGATGGCGGGAGGCAGGGAGGGACGGCGGGAGGGACAGACAGCGGGAGGGAGGGAGGGACGGCAGGAGCGAGGGAGGGATGGCGGGAGGGGGAACGGCGGGACGGAGGGATGGCGGGGAGGGAGGGATGGCGGAAGGAAGGGACAGCGGGAGGGAGGGACGGCGGGAGGGAGGGAGGGACAGCAGGAGGGAGGGAGGGACGGCGGGAGGGAGGGATGGAGGGAGGGAGGGACAGCGGGAGGGAGGGAGGGATGGCGGGAGGGAGGGACAGCGGGTGGGAGGGAGGGATGGCGGGAGGGAGGGATGGCGGGAGGGAGGGACAGCGGGAGGGAGGGACGGTAGGAGCGAGGGAGGGATGGCGCGAGGGAGGGAGGGACAGCGGGATGGAGGGACGGTAGGAGCGAGGGAGGGATGACGCGAGGGGAGGGATGACGCGAGGGAGGGAGGGACGGCGCGAGGGAGGGAGGGAGGGAGGGATGGCGGGAGGGAGGGACGGCAGGAGGGAGGGATGGAGTGAGGGAGGGAGGGATGGCGGGAGGGAGGGATGGCGCGAGGGAGGGAGAGATGGCGCGAGGGAGGGGGAGAGAAAAACAGAGAATCATGAGTATTACGACTGTCTGACACGATCTATCATTCCACTGAGAATGAGAGGGAGGGAGGGAGGGAGGGAGGGAGGGAGGGAGGGAGGGAGGGAGGGAGGGAGGGAGGGAGGGAGGGAGGGAGGGAGGGAGAAAGATTGAGAGGTGAAAGGAAAGGAAAAAGAGAAAATAGCATCATGACTATTATGCCTGTCTGACGAAGGCTTATTGGCAACAAATTCAAATCTGGACCTTGAAGCCATGTTCCCATTGCTTTAAAAAAATTATTCCCCTTCTATCAGGAACTGATTTAGACCTGAGACAGCAGGTGGGTTCAATTAATTATCAGGTAGAACAGAAAACCAGCAGTACTCCAAACCTCGTAAAGTAAGATTTGAATATTACGGCCTTAGGGTGTGTTAGTAATTTAGTACCTTATTAAACTCTAATCTAAAGGTTGTTTTCCATACGAGTTGCGTAGAGAATGTTAACAACAATAGCAAATAGAAATAAACTACCTCACATTATAGAGTATCCCTATAGTTTTCTGATTTTACCTCACATTATAGAGTATCCCTATAGATTTCTGATTGAGTAAAAGTTTCAGCCGAAAGAACCAGGTAAAGATAAATAATAAATGTCATGACAGGCCTCATGGAAACAGAACATGTGTTGGGAAACTTTCCAAATGTAGACCAATGAAAAATACGCAGGACAAGGTTGGATCTTTTTGTGTTGTAAAATGTATGATGTACGAAAATCGGTGGAAATGTTTTATGTGAAAACATTTGATATATTAACCATCGTATCACGCAATGATGACATGTTGTGTGGTTTTCCCACGAGGACTCGTCGGGAAGATGAGCTTCACAGGGAGGTGAAAGTACGAGGTGATGAGCTTCACAGGGAGGTGAAAGTATGAGGTGATGAGCTTCACAGGGAGGTGAAAGTACGAGGTGATGAGCTTCACAGGGAGGTGAAAGTACGAGGTGATGAGCTTCACAGGGAGGTGAAAGTACGAGGTGATGAGCTTGATGCTCATTGCCAATACATATCCAGGATCTTCGTCTGGTGACATGATGATCGATACTTGGCTGCCGTTTGACAAATTAAAATAATCTAGCTATTTTATCCATAATAAACTCATTGTGTAGGCTGTACCAGAACTGTATCTGCCAGCTGTTGGCTAGAGCGAACGTACCAAGAACGGAGTGATCACACTCGCTATGTAATGCCATTTTTATTGTGAGAAAACCATTGGTGGAGTTGAAACTGTGATGGAAACCCATTTAACTTGTGGTTTTTATTCGGTGTGTATTTTATGTGCACTACAATATCACACATTTTATCCCCAACAAGTCAATTCGATCGAAACATCTCTGGTGGGAAAATGCACATATTGTTTCTTGAGGATTTAGATTTTTTCGTAGGAAAATCTGTGGCCAATTGGATGGAAACCTGGCTACAGAGCAGAACTTTGTCAGGACAAACCTCCACTGTGTGATGTTGTCTCCCTGTGTGATGTTGTCTCCCTGTGTGATGTTGTCTCCCTGTGTGATGTTATCTCCCTGTGTGATGTTATCTCCCTGTGTGATGTTATCTCTCTGTGTGATGTTATCTCCCTGTGTGATGTTATCTCTCTGTGTGATGTTATCTCCCTGTGTGATGTTATCTCCCTGTGTGATGTTATCTCCCTGCCTGTCTGGTGATGTTATCTCCCTGTGTGATGTTGTCTCCCTGTGTGATGTTGTCTCCCTGTGTGATGTTATCTCCCTGCCTGTCTGGTGATGTTGTCTCCCTGTGTGATGTTATCTCCCTGTGTGATGTTATCTCCCTGCCTGCCTGGTGATGTTGTCTCCCTGTGTGATGTTATCTCCCTGTATAATGTTATCTCCCTGTGTGATGTTATCTCTCTGTGTGATGTTATCTCCCTGTGTGATGTTATCTCCCTGTGTGATGTTGTCTCCTGCCTGTCTGGTGATGTTGTCTCCCTGCCTGTCTGATGTTATCTCCCTGCCTGTCTGGTGATGTTATCTCCCTGCCTGTCTGGTGATGTTGTCTCCCTGCCTTTCTGGTGATGTTGTCTCCCTGTGTAATGTTGTCTCCCTGTGTGATGTTGTCTCCCTGTGTGATGTTATCTCCCTGTGTGATGTTATCTCCCTGTGTGATGGTGTCTCCCCGTGTGATGTTGTCTCCCTGTGTGATGTTATCTCCCTGTGTGATGTTATCTCTCTGTGTGATGTTATCTCTCTGTGTGATGTTATCTCCCTGTGTGATGTTATCTCCCTGCCTGTCTGGTGATGTTGTCTCCCTGTGTGATGTTGTCTCCCTGTGTAATGTTATCTCCCTGTGTGATGTTATCTCCCTGTGTGATGTTATCTCTCTGTGTGATGTTATCTCCCTGTGTGATGTTATCTCCCTGCCTGTATGGTGATGTTGTCTACCTGTGTGATGTTGTCTCCCTGTGTAATGTTATATCCCTGTGTGATGTTATATCCCTGTGTGATGTTATCTCTCTGTGTGATGTTATCTCCCTGTGTGATGTTATCTCACTGCCTGTCTGGTGATGTTGTCTCCCTGACTGTCTGGTGATGTTGTCTCCCTGCCTGTCTGGTGATGTTGTATCCCTGCCTGTCTGGTGATGTTGTCTCCCTGCCTGTCTGGTGATGTTATCTCCCTGCCTGTCTGGTGATGTTGTCTCCCTGCCTGTCTGGTGATGTTGTCTCCTTGTGTAATGTTATCTCCCTGTGTGATGTTGTCTCCCTGTGTGATGTTGTCTCCCTGTGTGATGTTGTCTCTCTGTGTGATGTTGTCTCCCTGTGTGATGTTATCTCTCTGTGTGATGTTATCTCTCTGTGTGATGTTATCTCCTGTGTGATGTTATCTCCCTGTGTGATGTTATCTCACTGCCTGTCTGGTGATGTTGTCTCCCTGCCTGTCTGGTGATGTTGTCTCCCTGCCTGTCTGGTGATGTTGTCTCCCTGCCTGTCTGGTGATGTTATCTCCCTGCCTGTCTGGTGATGTTGTCTCCCTATGTAATGTTGTCTCCCTGTGTGATGTTGTCTCCCTGTGTGATGTTGTCTCCCTGTGTGATGTTGTCTCCCTGTGTGATGTTGTCTCCCTGTGTGATGTTATCTCTCTGTGTGATGTTGTCTCCCTGTGTGATGTTGTCTCTCTGTGTGATGTTGTCTCCTGTGTGATGTTGTCTCCTGTGTGATGTTGTCTCCTGTGTGATGTTGTCTCTCTGTGTGATGTTGTCTCCTGTGGAAGTTATCTCTCTGTGTGATGTTGTCTCCCTGTGTGATGTTGTCTCTCTGTAATGTTATCTCCTGTGTGATGTTATCTCCCTGTGTGATGTTATCTCCCTGTGTGATGTTGTCTCCCTGCCTGTCTGGTGATGTTCTCTCCCTGTGTGATGTTGTCTCCCTGTGTGATGTTGTCTCCCTGTGTGATGTTGTCTCTCTGTGTGATGTTGTCTCTCTGTGTGATGTTGTCTCCCTGTGTGATGTTGTCTCCCTGTGTGATGTTGTCTCTCTGTGTGATGTTGTCTCCCTGTGTGAAGTTATCTCTCTGTGTGATGTTGTCTCCCTGTGTGATGTTGTCTCTCTGTGTGATGTTATCTCCCTGTGTGATGTTATCTCCCTGTGTGATGTTATCTCCCTGTGTGATGTTGTCTCCCTGCCTGTCTGGTGATGTTCTCTCCCTGTGTGATGTTGTCTCCCTGTGTGATGTTGTCTCCCTGTGTGATGTTGTCTCCCTGTGTGATGTTGTCTCCCTGTGTGATGTTGTCTCCCTGTGTGATGTTGTCTCCCTGTGTGATGTTGTCTCCCTGTGTGATGTTGTCTCCCTGTGTGATGTTGTCTCTCTGTGTGATGTTGTCTCTCTGTGTGATGTTGTCTGCCTGTGTGATGTTGTCTCCCTGTGTGATGTTGTCTCTCTGTGTGATGTTGTCTCCCTGTGTGAAGTTATCTCTCTGTGTGATGTTGTCTCCCTGTGTGATGTTGTCTCTCTGTGTGATGTTATCTCCCTGTGTGATGTTATCTCCCTGTGTGATGTTATCTCCCTGTGTGATGTTGTCTCCCTGCCTGTCTGGTGATGTTGTCTCCCTGTGTGATGTTGTCTCCCTGCCTGTCTGGTGATGTTGTGATGCACCATAGATGCCTGTGATATTTTTTTTTTACATTGATGTAGAGTTGTTCTTGTCTATTAATGTTCTGTATTATGTTTCATGTTTTGTGTGGATCCCAGGGAGAGTAGCTACTGCTTTCGCAACAGCTAATGGGGATCCTAATAAAATAAATGAATAAATAAATCAAATGGAGCCATTGACACCAGGATGATCTATGAACCCTTTCATCTCTACAGAGACCAATCAACTCACACATCTCAGCTCAATATCGAGAAATCAAAGGGTCATTTTGAAACCCAGCAGACACTTGGGATACTTTTACGTTCTTCTATCAAAGAGAATTAGAGCAATGTTTGTGCAACCTGTTAAAACCAGTTAGGGAACACCGCGGGTCAGGGCAGATGACAGCATGACAGACCACTGTATCTCTCTACCCCTGCTCAACCTACAAACCCACCAAAAAACATCCTCCATCGAACTGAGAGAGAGAGAGAGAGAGAGAGGGGGGGAAAGAGAGAGAGAGAGGAAGAGAGAGAGAGAGAGAGAGAGAGAGAGAGAGAGAGAGAGAGAGAGAGAGAGAGAAAGAGGGGTATAAGGAAAGAGAGAGCGAGAGAGAGAGAGGGGGGAAAGAGGGGTATAAGGAAAGAGAGAGCGAGAGAGACAGGGGGGAACGAGTGATACATGACATCTTGCCCGAACAAGAGATACTGAGTGAGGGATGAGAGGGATGGATTGATGAAAGAGGGTGGTGTCTGTCGCGGAGTGAGTGATGAGAGTGGAGGAGAGGAGAGAGGGAGGGAGAGAGAGAGAGAGAGAGAGAGAGAGAGAGAGAGACAGAGAGAGACAGAGAGAGAGAGAGAGAGAGAGAGAGAGAGAGAGAGAGAGAGAGAGAGAGAGAGAGAGAGAGAGAGAGACAGAGAGAGACAGAGAGAGAGAGAGAGAGAGACAGAGAGAGAGAGAGAGAGAGAGAGAGAGAGAGAGAGAGAGAGAGAGAGAGAGAGAGAGAGAGAGAGAGAGAGAGAGAGAGAGGAGAGAGAGAGACAGAGACAGAGACAGAGACAGAGAGAGAGAGAGAGAGAGAGAGAGAGAGAGAGAGAGAGAGAGAGAGAGAGAGAGAGAGAGAGAGAGAGAGAGAGAGAGAGAGAGAGAGGAGAGAGAGAGAGAGAGAGAGAGAGAGAGAGAGAGAGAGAGAGAGAGGGAGGGTATGTCTGATTGTATGTGCAGGATATCACTTCCATTGTTTGCGTGTGTTTTACGTGTTCATTTGTACAGCGTTTGTGTGTGTGTGATGTGTGTGTGTGATGTGTGTGTGTGTGATGTGTGTGTGTGTGATGTGTGTGTGATGTGTGTGTGTGTGTGTGATGTGTGTGATGTGTGATGTGTGATGTTTGATGTGTGATGTGTGATGTGTGTGATGTGTGTGTGTGTGTGTGCGTGATGTGTGTGTGTGATGTGTGTGTGTGATGTGTGTGTGTGTGTGAGTGATGTGTGTGTGTGATGTGTGTGTGTGATGTGTGATGTGTGATGTGTGTGTGTGATGTGTGTGTGTGATGTGTGTGTGTGATGTGTGTGTGTGATGTGTGTGTGTGATGTGTGATGTGTGTGTGTGATGTGTGTGTGTGATGTGTGTGTGTGATGTGTGTGTGTGTGTGTGTGTCAGCCTACTCTTACCTCTGGTTCAAATCAAATTATATTTGTCACATGCTTGGATTACAACAGGACCTTACTGTGAAATGCTTAGCTACATACCCTTAACCAACAATAGAGTTCAAGAAATAGATTTAAGAAAATATTTATGAAATAAACTAAAGTAATAAATAAAATACCACTAAACAATCTAATGTTCATGACCCTTCTCACCTCCTCCTCTCCTATCCCTATCACCCCTCTCCCACCTCTATCCCCCTATCTCCCCTCTCTCACACTTCTTCCACCCCTATCACCCATCTCCCAGCCCTATCTCCCCTCTCTCACCCTTCTTCCACCCCTATCACCTGTCTCCTATCCCTATCACCCCACTCCCAGCCCTGTCTCTGCCCTGTGGCAGTCTATGCCCTCTTTAATGCCCTCCCTAAGCCCTCATTCTCCTCTCCCTCTGTTCCTCCTCTCCTGCATCTATCTCTACCTGCCCTTCAGTCCTCTCTGAGCGGTGTGTGTGTCTGTGTGGGCAGGGCAAGGCAGAGTAGAGCAGTGCAGGCCGGCAGGGCAGGTAGACCAGGGATGATTTAAAGGGCCTGGGATTGGAGTACTCAACTCAGGTCCAGACAGACTTACACACCCATTAATCAGAGAGAAAGAGAGAGAGAGACAGAGACAGAGACAGAGACAGAGACATGGATAGAGACATGGGGAGAGAGAGAGAGAGAGAGAGAGAGAGAGAGAGAGGGGGGACGTGGAGAGAGAGACATGGATAGAGACATGGGGAGAGAGAGAGAGAGAGAGACAGAGAGGGAGGCATGGATAGAGACATGGGGAAAGAGAGTGAGAGAGAGAGAGAGAGAGAGAGAGAGAGAGAGAGAGAGAGAGAGAGAGAGGTATGGATAGAGACATGGGGAGAGAAAGTGAGAGATAGAGACATGGGGAGAGAAAGTGAGAGAGAGAGAGAGAGAGAGAGAGAGATAGAGGGAGAGAGGTATGGATAGAGACATGGGGAGAGAAAGTGAGAGAGTTAGAGAGAGAGAGAGAGAGAGAGAGAGAGAGAGAGAGAGAGAGAGAGAGAGAGAGAGAGAGAGAGGGATGGATAGAGACATGGGGAGGGGAGAGAGAGAGAGAGAGAGAGAGAGAGAGAGAGAGAGAGAGAGAGAGAGAGAGAGAGAGAGAGAGATAGAGGGAGAGAGAGAGGCATGGAGAGCGACAAAGAGAAAGGGGAGGACAGCCTACCTGTTTAATTTACACCCCCGCCCCAAACACACTCCTCAGGTGATAGTGTCATTAAGCAGTGTGTATCTGAAACGCTGCTGTCCATCCCCTATTAATTTCTACTGGAGTGTCAGCTTTCACCATTCAATCCTCTGGATCCATACCCCGGTGTCGATTATACAAGGTGTGGAGGATCTATGGCAACCGCTTCACTGCTGCTGCCGTCCTCTTAAAAGCCCCTGAATGACTGAGCTATTGATTTCATGTGTGAAACCTACACTGTCCACCATTGATGAAAATCCATTTAGTCTGACAACAGTGTGTGGGGGGCGGGGGGGGCTGATAATGACACATACCCATCAAGACACAAATACAAACAGATACACATACACCTAAATAGAATATGTATTGCTGTCATGTTTCTGAGAGATGCCATCACCATCTCTCTGTAGAAATATGACAGAAACCAGATGACAGCAGCCTTTAGTAGCACTGACTCTCTCATGTTGGTATTTATACAAACAGACTTGAGACACAGGCTTTCTACTGGTGAATACGATGACTGTGTCTCTCAGAGGGCAAGGCCTGTTCAACAACCACATGCACAGACGGATACAAGAAACAACAATGAGTGTGTGTGTGTGTGTGTGTGTGTGTGTGTGTGTGTGTGTGTGTGTGTGTGTGTGTGTGTGTGTGTGTGTGTGTGTGTGTGTGTGTGTGTGTGTGTGTGTGTGTGTGTGTGTGTGTGTGTGTGTGTGTGTGTGTGTGTGTGTGTGTGTGTGTTTGTGTGTGTGTGTCCAAGACAGAGACATACCTGGAGATGAGCCCTGTATCGATCTATCTGTAATTATATTAAACCAAACCACACACTCATCTAGGGATGCATATATTACGGAAGCAGCCTGATCACTAGAAATAGACTTCGATTTCGGACGTTTGAAAATGTCCTGAGAATGTCGATATGCATTCAGAAATTACTTAGACACCTTCCCATTTTCCAAATTGTTGTTACGTTACTGCCTCATTCTAAAATGTATGAGACTCAAAATTGAGTTCATGTACATCCTGTTTCCATTGATCATCTTTAAAATGTTTCTACAACGTGATTGGAGTCCCTCTGTGGTAAATTTAATTGATTGGACATGATTTGGAAAGTCACACACCTGTCTATTTTAGGTCCCACCGTTGACAGTGCATGTCAGAGCAAAAACCCAAGCCATGAGGTCGAAGGAGTTGTCCGTAGATCTCCGAGACAGGATTGTGTCGAGAGACAGATCTGGGGAAGGGTTCCATAACATTTCTGCGGCATTTAAGGTCCCCAAGAACACAATAGCCTCCATCATTGGGGTGGCAGGGTAGCCTAGTGGTTAGAGCGTTGGACTAGTAACCGAAAGGTTGCAAGTTCGAATCCCCGAGCTGACAAGGTACAAATCTGACGTTCTGCCCCTGAACAGGCAGTTAACACACTGTTCCTAGGCCGTCATTGAAAATAAGAATTTGTTCTTAACTGACTTGCCTATTTTAAAAGGTAAAATAAAAATTAAATTAAAATTAAATTCTTAAATGGAAGACGTTTGGAACCACCACGACACTTACCAGAGCTGCCCGGCCAAACTGACCAATCAGGGGAGAAGGCCCTGGTCAGGGGGTAACCAAGAACTGGGAGACTAGTCAGGACCAAGGGAAAGATGAACAGAGCAAAATACAGAGAGATCCTTGATGAAAACCGGCTCCAGAGCGATCAACACCTCAGACATGGGTGAAGGTTCACCTTTCAACAGGACACCGACCCTAAGCACAGAGCCAAGACAATGCAGCAGTGGCTTCGGGACAAGTCTCTGAATGTCATTGAGTGGCCCGGCCAGGGTCTGGACTTGAACCCGATCTAGAATCTCTGGAGAGACCTGAAAATAGGTGTGCAGCAACACACCCCATCCAACCTGACAGAGCTTGAGAGGATCTGCAGAGAAGAATGGGAGGAACTCCCCAAATACAGAATTTAAATGTGCCAAGCTTGCGGAGTCATACCCAAGACTCGAGGCTGTAATCGCTGCCAAAAGTGCTTCAACAAAGTACTGTGTAAAGGGTCTGAATAATTATGTTTTATGTACAATCAACAAACCTGTTTTTGCTTAGTTCTTATGGACTAAAGGTCAATGGGATTTACACCCTTTGACCTTTTCCACATTTTGTTATGTTAAAGCCTTGTGTTCAGAATGATGGGAATATTCGTTTTAAAATCAATTTTATTAACATAACAAAATGTGCAAAAGGTCAATGGGTCTGAAACCTTTTCCTAATATACTGTATGACTTCGTCAGCGAACAAATAACAAATACAAATAAACGATTTTCAAGAACTGGGAGCAAACTTGAGGTGCTCAGAGCCAAAGAACACTGACCACTACGCTATGGCAGTTCAAACACTCAGAGTTAATGCCTAAACTGTTAGTCTTTCAGTTGTTTCTGTTTTTAACCCCATAACCTTGCAGAATTAATCCAGTAACCATGCAGAATTAACCCTGTAACCATGCAGAATTAACTCTGTAACCACATAGAATTAACCCTGTAACCACGTAGAATTAACCCTGTAACCACGTAGAATTAATCCAGTAACCATGCAGAATTAACCCTGTAACCATGCAGAATTAACTCTGTAACCACATAGAATTAACCCTGTAACCACATAGAATTAATCCAGTAACCATGCAGAATTAGCCCTGTAACCATGCAGAATTAACCCTGTAACCATGCAGAATTAACCCTGTAACCACATAGAATTAACCCTGTAACCACATAGAATTAACCCTGTAACCACATAGAATTAACCCTGTAACCACGTAGAATTAACCCTGTAACCATGCAGAATTAACCCTGTAACCACATAGAATTAACCCTGTAACCACGTAGAATTAACCCTGTAACCACGTAGAATTAACCCTGTAACCATGCAGAATTAACCCTGTAACCACATAGAATTAACCCTGTAACCACATAGAATTAACCCTGTAACCACGTAGAATTAACCCTGTAACCACGTAGAATTAACCAAGTAACCATGCAGATTAACCCTGCAACCATGCAGAATTAGCCCTGTAACCATGCAGAATTAACTCTGTAACCATGCAGAATGAAGTCATCAAAAATACATGTTTAATACATAATACATCTAATTTCGAATGGAAATTGTGAGATCTTGTTGTATGGTAGGTCCCAAGGGATTGTGTGTGTGCGTGTGTGTATGAGTGTCTGCGTGTGTGTATGAGTGTCTGTGTGTGTGTGCGTGTGTGTGTGTGCGATTGAACACGTGACCCTCAGAGTCGTAGCTCGCAGCAAAATCAGTTTTCACCCATCCCTAGCCACAACGTCGAAACAAACCGCAAGCCTAGGTCTCGACCCCGCCCTGTGCAACTGGGTACTGGACTTCCTGACGGGCCGCCCCCAGGTGGTGAGGGTAGGCATCAACATCTCTTCCCCGCTGATCCTCAACACGGGGGCCCCACAAGGGTGCGTTCTGAGCCCTCTCCTGTACTCCCTGTTCACCCACGACTGCGTGGCCATGCACGCCTCCAACTCAATCATCAAGTTTGCGGACGACACAACAGTGGTAGGCTTGATTACCAACAACGACGAGACGGCCTACAGGGAGGAGGTGAGGGACCTCGGAGTGTGGTGTCAGGAAAATAACCTCACACTCAACGTCAACAAAACTAAGGAGATGATTGTGGACTTCAGGAAACAGCAGAGGGAACACCCCCCTATCCACATCGATGGAACAGTAGTGGAGAGGGTAGCAAGTTTTAAGTTCCTCGGCATACACATCACAGACAAACTGAATTGGTCCACTCACACTGACAGCCTCGTGAAGAAGGCGCAGCAGCGCCTCTTCAACCTCAGGAGGCTGAAGAAATTCGGCTTGTCAGCAAAAGCACTCACAAACTTCTACAGATGCACAATCGAGAGCATCCTGGCGGGCTGTATCACCGCCTGGTACGGCAACTGCTCCGCCCTCAACCGTAAGGCTCTCCAGAGGGTAGTGAGGTCTCCACAACGCATCACCGGGGGCAAACTACCTGCCCTCCAGGACACCTACACCACCCGATGTTACAGGAAGGCCATAAAGATCATCAAGGGCATCAACCACCCGAACCACTGCCTGTTCACCCCGCTATCATCCAGAAGGCGAGGTCAGTACAGGTGCATCAAAGCTGGGACCGAGAGACTGAAAAACAGCTTCTATCTCAAGGCCATCAGACTGTTAAACAGCCACCACTAACATTGAGTGGCTGCTGCCAACACACTGTCATTGACACTGACCCAACTCCAGCCACTTTAATAATGGGAATTGATGGGAAATGATGTAAATATATCACTAGCCACATTAAACAATGCTACCTTATATAATGTACTTACCCTACATTATTCATCTCATATGCATACGTATATACTGTACTCTACATCATCGACTGCATCCTTATGTAATACATGTATCACTAGCCACTTTAACTATGCCACTTTGTTTACTTTGTCTACATACTCATCTCATATGTATATACTGTACTCGATACCATCTACTGTATGCTGCTGTGTACCATCACTCATTCATATATCCTTATGTACATATTCTTTATCCCCTTACACTGTGTATAAGACAGTAGTTTTGGAATTCTTAGTTAGATTACTTGTTGGTTATGACTGCATTGTCAGAACAAGAAGCACAAGCATTTCGCTACACTCGCATTAACATCTGCTAACCATGTGTATGTGACAAATAACATTTGATTTGATTTGATTATATTTGATTTGATTTAATTGATGGTAAGAACGCTCACAGTTGCCCCTAGTGGACAATTTTTCAGTAATCTCTCGTCATGGGCGGCAGCGTAACCTAGTGGTTAGAGCGTTGGACTAGTAACCGGAAGGTTGCGAGTTCAAACCCCCGAGCTGACAAGGTACAAATCTGTCGTTCTGCCCCTGAACAGGCAGTTAACCCACTGTTCCCAGGCCGTCATTGAAAATAAGAATATGTTCTTAACTGACTTGCCTGGTTAAATAAAGGTAAAATAAAAAAAATAAAAAATCCCTGGTACCAGGACGGACGTCGAATTTTGCCTCAGATCTTGAGAGAGACTAAGTATCGAGTGTCTACTAGCAGGGGAAAAGGAAGGAGACAATCGATGGTGCGCATCTCAATAAGAGTGGTGAGAGCTGGATTGATCTGTAGTATTAATTGGGTCAACAGGATTGATCTGTAGTATTAATTGGGTCAACAGGATTGATCTGCAGTATTAATTGGGTCAACAGGATTGATCTGCAGTATTAATTAGATCAACTGGATTGATCTGCAGTATTAATTGGGTCAACAGGACTGATCTGCAGTATTAATTGGGTAAACTGCCAGTGTTGTGTTGGCGGTCCCAGAGTCTATAAACTACCAGTGTTTCATTCAGTCCCAGAGTCTATAAACTACCAGTGTTGTGTTGGCGGTCCCAGAGTCTATAAACTACCAGTGTTTCATTCAGTCCCAGAGTCTATAAACTACCAGTGTTTCATTCAGTCCCAGAGTCTATAAACTACCAGTGTTGTGTTGGCGGTCCCAGAGTCTATAAACTACCAGTGTTTCATTCAGTCCCAGAGTCTATAAACTACCAGTGTTGTGTTGGCGGTCCCAGAGTCTATAAACTACCAGTGTTGTGTTGGCGGTCCCAGAGTCTATAAACTACCAGTGTTGTGTTGGCGGTCCCAGAGTCTATAAACTACCAGTGTTGTGTTGGCGGTCCCAGAGTCTATAAACTACCAGTGTTTCATTCAGTCCCAGAGTCTATAAACTACCAGTGTTGTGTTGGCGGTCCCAGAGTCTATAAACTACCAGTGTTTCATTCAGTCCCAGAGTCTATAAACTGCCAGTGTTGTGTTGGCGGTCCCAGAGTCTATAAACTACCAGTGTTTCATTCAGTCCCAGAGTCTATAAACTACCAGTGTTTCATTCAGTCCCAGAGTCTATAAACTACCAGTGTTGTGTTGGCGGTCCCAGAGTCTATAAACTACCAGTGTTTCATTCAGTCCCAGAGTCTATAAACTACCAGTGTTGTGTTGGCGGTCCCAGAGTCTATAAACTACCAGTGTTGTGTTGGCGGTCCCAGAGTCTATAAACTACCAGTGTTTCATTCAGTCCCAGAGTCTATAAACTACCAGTGTTGTGTTGGCGGTCCCAGAGTCTATAAACTACCAGTGTTGTGTTGGTGGTCCCAGAGTCTATAAACTACCAGTGTTGTGTTGGCGGTCCCAGAGTCTATAAACTACCAGTGTTGTGTTGGCGGTCCCAATGTCTATAAACTACCAGTGTTGTGTTGGCAGTCCCAGAGTCTATAAACTACCAGTGTTGTGTTGGTGGTCCCAGAGTCTATAAACTACCAGTGTTGTGTTGGCGGTCCCAGAGTCTATAAACTACCAGTGTTGTGTTGGCGGTCCCAGAGTCTATAAACTACCAGTGTTGTGTTGGCGGTCCCAATGTCTATAAACTACCAGTGTTGTGTTGGCGGTCCCAGAGTCTATAAACTACCAGTGTTGTGTTGGTGGTCCCAGAGTCTATAAACTACCAGTGTTGTGTTGGCGGTCCCAGAGTCTATAAACTACCAGTGTTGTGTTGGCGGTCCCAATGTCTATAAACTACCAGTGTTGTGTTGGCGGTCCCAGAGTCTATAAACTACCAGTGTTGTGTTGGCGGTCCCAGAGTCTATAAACTACCAGTGTTGTGTTGGCGGTCCCAATGTCTATAAACTACCAGTGTTATGTTGGTGGTCCCAGAGTCTATAAACTACCAGTGTTGTGTTGGCGGTCCCAGAGTCTATAAACTACCAGTGTTTCATTCAGTCCCAGAGTCTATAAACTACCAGTGTTTCATTCAGTCCCAGAGTCTATAAACTACCAGTGTTATGTTGGTGGTCCCAGAGTCTATAAACTACCAGTGTTTCATTCAGTCCCAGAGTCTATAAACTACCAGTGTTTCATTCAGTCCCAGAGTCTATAAACTACCAGTGTTTCATTCAGTCCCAGAGTCTATAAACTACCAGTGTTGTGTTGGTGGTCCCAGAGTCTATAAACTACCAGTGTTTCATTCAGTCCCAGAGTCTATAAACTACCAGTGTTGTGTTGGCGGTCCCAGAGTCTATAAACTACCAGTGTTGTGTTGGCGGTCCCAGAGTCTATAAACTACCAGTGTTGTGTTGGCGGTCCCAGAGTCTATAAACTACCAGTGTTGTGTTGGCGGTCCCAATGTCTATAAACTACCAGTGTTGTGTTGGCGGTCCCAATGTCTATAAACTACCAGTGTTGTGTTGGCGGTCCCAGAGTCTATAAACTACCAGTGTGATGTTGGTGGTCCCAGAGTCTATAAACTACCAGTGTTGTGTTGGCGGTCCCAGAGTCTATAAACTACCAGTGTGATGTTGGTGGTCCCAGAGTCTATAAACTACCAGTGTTGTGTTGGCGGTCCCAGAGTCTATAAACTACCAGTGTTGTGTTGGCGGTCCCAGAGTCTATAAACTACCAGGCGGTCCCAGAGTCTATAAACTACCAGTGTTGTGTTGGCGGTCCCAGAGTCTATAAACTACCAGTGTTGTGTTGGCGGTCCCAGAGTCTATAAACTACCAGTGTTGTGTTGGCGGTCCCAGAGTCTATAAACTACCAGTGTTTCATTCAGTCCCAGAGTCTATAAACTACCAGTGTTGTGTTGGCGGTCCCAGAGTCTATAAACTACCAGTGTTTCATTCAGTCCCAGAGTCTATAAACTGCCAGTGTTGTGTTGGTCTATCCCAGAGTCTATAAACTACCAGTGTTTCATTCAGTCCCAGAGTCTATAAACTACCAGTGTTTCATTCAGTCCCAGAGTCTATAAACTACCAGTGTTGTGTTGGCGGTCCCAGAGTCTATAAACTACCAGTGTTTCATTCAGTCCCAGAGTCTATAAACTACCAGTGTTGTGTTGGCGGTCCCAGAGTCTATAAACTACCAGTGTTGTGTACCCAGTGTTGTGTTGGCGGTCCCAGAGTCTATAAACTACCAGTGTTGTGTTGGCGGTCCCAGAGTCTATAAACTACCAGTGTTTCATTCAGTCCCAGAGTCTATAAACTACCAGTGTTGTGTTGGCGGTCCCAGAGTCTATAAACTACCAGTGTTGTGTTGGTGGTCCCAGAGTCTATAAACTACCAGTGTTGTGTTGGCGGTCCCAGAGTCTATAAACTACCAGTGTTGTGTTGGCGGTCCCAATGTCTATAAACTACCAGTGTTGTGTTGGCGGTCCCAGAGTCTATAAACTACCAGTGTTGTGTTGGTGGTCCCAGAGTCTATAAACTACCAGTGTTGTGTTGGCGGTCCCAGAGTCTATAAACTACCAGTGTTGTGTTGGCGGTCCCAGAGTCTATAAACTACCAGTGTTGTGTTGGCGGTCCCAATGTCTATAAACTACCAGTGTTGTGTTGGCGGTCCCAGAGTCTATAAACTACCAGTGTTGTGTTGGTGGTCCCAGAGTCTATAAACTACCAGTGTTGTGTTGGCGGTCCCAGAGTCTATAAACTACCAGTGTTGTGTTGGCGGTCCCAATGTCTATAAACTACCAGTGTTGTGTTGGCGGTCCCAGAGTCTATAAACTACCAGTGTTGTGTTGGCGGTCCCAGAGTCTATAAACTACCAGTGTTTCATTCAGTCCCAGAGTCTATAAACTACCAGTGTTGTGTTGGCGGTCCCAGAGTCTATAAACTACCAGTGTTGTGTTGGTGGTCCCAGAGTCTATAAACTACCAGTGTTGTGTTGGCGGTCCCAGAGTCTATAAACTACCAGTGTTGTGTTGGCGGTCCCAGAGTCTATAAACTACCAGTGTTGTGTTGGCGGTCCCAATGTCTATAAACTACCAGTGTTGTGTTGGCGGTCCCAGAGTCTATAAACTACCAGTGTTGTGTTGGTGGTCCCAGAGTCTATAAACTACCAGTGTTGTGTTGGCGGTCCCAGAGTCTATAAACTACCAGTGTTGTGTTGGCGGTCCCAATGTCTATAAACTACCAGTGTTGTGTTGGCGGTCCCAGAGTCTATAAACTACCAGTGTTGTGTTGGCGGTCCCAGAGTCTATAAACTACCAGTGTTGTGTTGGCGGTCCCAATGTCTATAAACTACCAGTGTTATGTTGGTGGTCCCAGAGTCTATAAACTACCAGTGTTGTGTTGGCGGTCCCAGAGTCTATAAACTACCAGTGTTTCATTCAGTCCCAGAGTCTATAAACTACCAGTGTTTCATTCAGTCCCAGAGTCTATAAACTACCAGTGTTATGTTGGTGGTCCCAGAGTCTATAAACTACCAGTGTTATGTTGGTGGTCCCAGAGTCTATAAACTACCAGTGTTGTGTTGGCGGTCCCAGAGTCTATAAACTACCAGTGTTGTGTTGGCGGTCCCAGAGTCTATAAACTACCAGTGTTTCATTCAGTCCCAGAGTCTATAAACTACCAGTGTTGTGTTGGTGGTCCCAGAGTCTATAAACTACCAGTGTTGTGTTGGCGGTCCCAGAGTCTATAAACTACCAGTGTTGTGTTGGCGGTCCCAGAGTCTATAAACTACCAGTGTTATGTTGGCGGTCCCAGAGTCTATAAACTACCAGTGTTGTGTTGGCGGTCCCAGAGTCTATAAACTACCAGTGTTTCATTCAGTCCCAGAGTCTATAAACTACCAGTGTTTCATTCAGTCCCAGAGTCTATAAACTACCAGTGTTTCATTCAGTCCCAGAGTCTATAAACTACCAGTGTTGTGTTGGTGGTCCCAGAGTCTATAAACTACCAGTGTTTCATTCAGTCCCAGAGTCTATAAACTACCAGTGTTGTGTTGGCGGTCCCAGAGTCTATAAACTACCAGTGTTGTGTTGGCGGTCCCAGAGTCTATAAACTACCAGTGTTGTGTTGGCGGTCCCAGAGTCTATAAACTACCAGTGTTGTGTTGGCGGTCCCAATGTCTATAAACTACCAGTGTTGTGTTGGCGGTCCCAATGTCTATAAACTACCAGTGTTGTGTTGGCGGTCCCAGAGTCTATAAACTACCAGTGTGATGTTGGTGGTCCCAGAGTCTATAAACTACCAGTGTTGTGTTGGCGGTCCCAGAGTCTATAAACTACCAGTGTGATGTTGGTGGTCCCAGAGTCTATAAACTACCAGTGTTGTGTTGGCGGTCCCAGAGTCTATAAACTACCAGTGTTGTGTTGGCGGTCCCAGAGTCTATAAACTACCAGTGTTGTGTTGGCGGTCCCAGAGTCTATAAACTACCAGTGTTGTGTTGGCGGTCCCAGAGTCTATAAACTACCAGTGTTGTGTTGGCGGTCCCAGAGTCTATAAACTACCAGTGTTGTGTTGGCGGTCCCAGAGTCTATAAACTACCAGTGTTGTGTTGGCGGTCCCAGAGTCTATAAACTACCAGTGTTGTGTTGGCGGTCCCAGAGTCTATGAACTACCAGTGTTGTGTTGGCGGTCCCAGAGTCTATAAACTACCAGTGTTGTGTTGGCGGTCCCAGAGTCTATAAACTACCAGTGTTGTGTTGGTGGTCCCAGAGTCTATAAACTACCAGTGTTGTGTTGGTGGTCCCAGAGTCTATAAACTACCAGTGTTATGTTGGTGGTCCCAGAGTCTATAAACTCAGACTCATTTATGACCTTGCACTTTGTTCATGACTGAAGTCAGTGGACTCTCAGAGGGAAAGAAGTGTCTAAGTATTTCATCCCAAATTGCATCCTCTTCCCTATGTAGTGCACTAGTTTGACCAGAACCCTACCCTGGTAGGTAATGCACTATATAGGGAATAGGGTGCTACATTTGAGACATGCACTCAGTAATGCAGGCTATTAACACACATGTTTATGTATTATCTATAATGGGTTCCTGTAACATAATCTCCAGGGAGCCAGGAAAGAGTCATTTCAGCAGCTTTTCATCTTTACTTCAGGCTCTGTATGTGTGGCGTGGGGGTGTGGGTGTGTGGCGTGGGGGGTGTGGGTGTGTGGGTCCCAGAGTGGGTCTATGGGAGTGTTGTGTGGGGGTGTGGCGTGGTGTTGGGGTCCCAGAGTCTATGGTACCAGTGGGTGTGGGTCCCAGGGTCTATGGGAGTGTTGTGTTGGGGTCCCAGGTGTGTGGCTACCAGTGGGGGTGTGTGTGGTGGTCCCAGAGTCTGTGTGGCTTGGGGGGTGTGTGGGTTGTGGCGTGGGGTATGTGGGACTGTGGTGTGGGGGAGTGTGGGTGTGTGGCGTGGGGGGGGGTGGGTGTGTGGCGTGGGGTGGGGTGTGGGTGTCTTGTGGAGGCATGTGGGTGTGACCAGAACCCTACCCTGTGTGGGTGTGTGGCGTGGGGTATGTGGGAGTGTGGTGTGGGGGGATTGTGGGTGTGTAATGGGGGCTGGGTGTGTGGCGTGGGTTTATGTGTGTGGTATGGGGGTGTGGGTGTGTGGCTCCAGGGGGGTGTGGGTGTGTGGCGTGGGGGGGTGTGTGGTGTGGGGGGGATGTTTACTTAGTGGCTCTGGGGGTGTGGCGTGTGGGTGTGGGTGTGTGGGTGTGGGGGGATGTGGGTGTGTGGCTTGGGGGTGTGTGGGTGTGTGGCGTGTGGGGGGGAGTGTGGCGTGGGGGGTGTGTGGGTGTGGGCGTGGGGGGGTGTGGGTGTGTGGTGTGGGGGGGATGTGGGTGTGTGGTGTGGGGGCGTGGGTGTGTGGTGTGGGGGTGTGGGAGTGTGGTGTGGGGGGTGTGGGTGTGTGGTGTGGTGGGGGGATGTGGGTGTGGGTGGGGGTGTGGGGTGTGTGGCGGGGGGTATGTGGGAGTGTGGTGTGGGGGGTGGGGTGTGTGGCGTGGGGGGTGTGGGGTGTGTGGCGTGGGGTGGGGGTGTGGGTGTGTGTGGGGGGTGTGGGTGTGTGACTTGGGGGGTGTGGGTGTGTGGCGTGGGGGAGTGTGGTGGGGGGGGGATGTGGGTGTGTGGCTTGGGGGTGTGTGGGTGTGTGGCGTGGGGGGGTGTGGTGTGGGGGGATGTGGCGTGGGGGGGTGTGTGGGTGTGTGGCGTGGGGGGGATGTGGGTGTGTGGGTGTGTGGCGTGGGGGGGTGTGGTGTGTGGTGGGGGGATGTGGGTGTGTGGCGTGGGGGTGGGTGTGGGTGTGGGGGGGTGGGTGTGTGGTTTGGGGGTGTGGGTGTGTGATGTGGGGGGTGTGGGTGTGTGGCGTGTGGGGGGGTGTGGGTGTTTGGTGTGGGGGGGTGTGGGTGTGTGGCTTGGGGGTGTGGGGTGTGTGGCGTGGGGGATGTGGGTGTGTGGCGTGGGGTATGTGGGAGTGTGGTGTGGGGGGTGTGGGTGTGTGTCGTGGGGGATGTGGGAGTGTGGTGTGGGGGGGGTGTGGGTGTGTGGCGTGGGGGGTGTGGGTGTGTGGTGTGGGGGATGTGGGTGTGTGGCTTGGGGGTGTGTGGGTGTGTGGCGTGGGGGGATGTGGGTGTGTGGCGTGGGGGTGTGGGTGTGTGGCGTGGGGGGATGTGGGTGTGTGGCGTGGGATGAGTTTGGGTGTGTGACGTGTGGGTGTGTGGCGTGGGGGGTGTGGGTGTGTTGTGTGGGGGAAGTGGGTTTGTGGCGTGGGATGAGTGTGGCGTCGGGGGATTGTGGGTGTGTGGCGTGGGGGCGATTGTGGGTGTGTGGTGTGGGGGGATGTGAGTGTGTTTTCTCAATCTCACTCCTATTGAGCTCTCAGCCTTCGTCCGTCCGCCCTCCCTCCCTCCCCCTCCCTCCCTCCCTCCCTCCCTCCCTCCCTCCCTCCCTCCCTCCCTCCCTCCCTCCCTCCCTCCCTCCCTCCCTCCCTCCCTCCCTCCCTCCCTCCCTCCTCCCTCCCTCCCTCCCTCCCTCCCTCCCTCCCTCCCTCCCTCCCTCCCTCCCTCCCTCTCTCTCTCCCTCTCTCTCTCTCTCTCTCTCTCTCTCTCTCTCTCTCTCTCTCTCTCTCTCTCTCTCTCTCTCTCTCTCTCTCTCTCTCTCTCTCTCTCTCTCTCTCTCTCTCTCTCTCTCTCTCTCTCTCTCTCTCTCTCTCTCTCTCTCTCTCCACTTCTCCTACTCAATCTCACAGAGGCAGAAATAAAAGCCTCATCCCCTATAGAACCACTACCAATACCCAGAACATACAGATCTGCATTCTTGCAAATCAATGCAGTGCCACATTCAGTAGCAAGTAAGTGGATTAATGTGCATGTTGATCCTGGGCGGACAGACACATATTCAGGGCCAGAATGAGCTTCCTGTTGAAACCAGGAAAACCAGAGGTGACTCATTAAGATTATTGCCAGCTACCATTTTTAAATGTTTTAATTTCACCTTTATTTAACCATGTAGGCTAGTTGAGAACAAGTTCTCATTTACAACTGCGACCTGGCCAAGATAAAGCTGTGCAACACGAACAACAACACAGAGTTACTCATGGAATAAACAAACATACAGTCAATTACACAATAGGGGAAAAAAGTGTGCCAAATGAGGTAAGATAAGGGAGGTAAGGCAATAAATAGGCCATAGTGGCGAAATTATTACAATTTAGCAATTAAACACTGGAGTGAAAGCTGTGCAGAAGATCAATGTGAATGCCGAGTGTGCTTTGTCTACTACAGTTGAAGTCAGAAGTTTACATACACTTAGGTTGGAGTCATTAAAACTTGTTTTTCAACCTCCCAACAAATTTGTTAGTTAGTTTCGGCAAGTCGGTTAGGACATCTACTTAGTGCATGACACAAGTCATTTTTCCAGCAATTGTTTACAGACAGATTATTTCACTTACAATTCACTGCATCACAATTCCAGTGGGTCAGAAGTTTATATACACTAAGTTGACTCTGCCTTAAAACAGCTTTGAAAATTCCAGAAAATGATGTCATGGCGTTAGAAGCTTCTGATAGGCTAATTGACATAATTTTAGTCAATTGGAGGGGTACCTCTGGATGTATTTCAAGGCCTACCTTCAAACTCAGTGCCTCTTTGCTTGACATCATGGGAAAATCAAAAGAAATCAGCCAAGACCTCAGATAAAAAATTGTAGTCCTCCACAAGTCCACAAGCAATTTCCAAACGCCTGAAGGTACCACGTTCATCTGTACAAACAATAGTACGCAAGTATAAACACCATGGGACCACGCAGCCGTCACTCAGGAAGGACACACGTTCTGTCTCCTAGAGATGAACGTACTTTGTTTGGAAAAGTGCAAATCAATCCCAGAACAACAGCAAATGACCTTGTGAAGATGCCGGAGGAAACAGGTACAAAAGTGTCTATATCCACAGTAAAACGAGTCCTAATTTGACATAACCTGAAAGGCCGCTCAGCATGGAAGAAGCTACTGTTCCAAAACCGCCATAAAAAAGCCATACTATGGTTTGCAACTGCACATGGGGACAAAGATTGTACTTTTTGGAGAAATGTCCTCTGGTTTGATGAAACAAAAATACAACTCTTTTGGCCATAATGACCATCGTTATGTTTGGAGGAAAAAGGGGGAGGCTTGCAAGCCGAAGAACACCATCCCAACCGTGAAGCACGGGGGTGGCAGCATCATGTTGTGGGGGTGCTTTGCTGCAGGAAGGACTGGTAGATTTACGTAGATTTATTGAAGCAACGTCTCAAGACATCAGTCAGGAGGTTAAAGCTTGGTCGCAAATGGGTCTTCCAAATGGACAATGACCCCAAGCATACTTCCAAAGTTGTGGCAAAATGGCTTAAGGACAACAACGTCAAGGTATTTGAGTGGCCATCACAAAGCCCTGACCTCAAACCTATAGAAAATGGTGTGGGCAGAACTGAAAAGCGTGTGTGAGCAAGGAGGCCTACAAACCTGACTCAGTTATACCAGCTCTGTCAGGAGGAATGGGCCAAAATTCACTCAACTTGTCGTGGGAAGCTTGTAAAATGCTACCTGAAACGTTTGATCCCAGTTAAACAATTTAAAGGCAATGCTACCAAATGCTAATTGGGTGTATGTAAACTTTAGACCCACTGGGAATATGATGCTAGAAATAAAAGCTGAAATAAATTATTCTCTCTACTATTATTCTGACATTTCACATTCTTAAAATAAAGTGGTAATTCTAACTGACCTAAAACAGGGGAGTTTTACTAGGATTAAATTTCAGGAATTGTAAAAAACTGAGTTTAAATATATTTGGCTAAGGTGTATGTAAACTTCCGATTTCAACTGTATACATGTGTCCCAAATGGCATCCTATTTCCATAAGGCTCTAGTCAAAAGAAGTGCACTAAATAGAGAATATGATGCCCTTTGTGATGTGGACTATGTGTGAGCTTTGTCTGCTACATGGATGTCTACATTATGTGTGACTGCTGTTTCTGAGTCACAATCACTCTGAGTTGGTTTCATAATAGTTACCATGGATTACATCGACTTCAAATGTTTTTTTTCCTCTCCTTTTCTCGGAGGTCTAGAGTGTGGAGGAAAAACTTCAAACGATCAAGAACATACTAAAAAGAAGTGGGAAAAAATCTATAAAACCAAACCTGACAAACAAACTTGGAGAATAAAAAATTGTTTAAGTGAGTGTAGAGTTTACACATTTACAATCCTGCTTAATACCATACGCTTTATACCACACACTGTATACCACACACTGTATACCACACACTCCTGCTTTATACCACACACTGTATACCACACACTCCTGCATTATACCACACACTGTATACCACACACTGTATACCACACACTCCTGATTTATACCACACACTGTATACAACACACTGTATACCACTCACTCCTGCTTTATACCACACACTGTATACCACACACTGTATACCACACACTGTATACACACACACTGTATACCACACACTGTATACCACACACTGTATACCACACACTTTATACCACACACTGTATACCACACACTGTATACCACACACTGTATACCACACACTCCTGCTTTATACCACACACTGTATACCACACACTGTATACCACACACTGTATACAACACACTGTATACCACACACTGTATACCACACACTGTATACCACACACTTTATACCACACACTTTATACCACACACTTTATACCACACACTGTATACAACACACTGTATACCACACACTGTATACCACTCACTCCTGCTTTATACCACACACTGTATACCACACACTTTATACCACATACTTTATACCACACACTTTATACCACACACTTTATACCACACACTGTATACCACACACTGTATACCACTCACTCCTGCTTTATACCACACACTGTATACCACACACTCCTGCTTTATACCACACACTGTATACCACCCACTGTATACCACACACTGTATACCACACACTTTATACCACACACTATATACCACACACTGTATACCACACACTGTATACCACACACTGTATACCACACACTGTATACCACACACTTTATACCACACACTGTATACCACACACTTTATACCACACACTGTGTACCACACACTTTATACCACACACTGTATACCACACACTGTATACCACACACTCCTGCTTTATACCACACACTGTATACCACACACTCCTGCTTTATACCACACACTGTATACCACTCACTATATACCACACACTGTATACCACACACGGTATACCACACACTGTATACCACACACTGTATACCACACACTGTATACCACACACTCCTGCTTTATACCACACACTGTATACCACACACTGTATACCACACACTGTATACCACACACTGTATACCACACACCGTATACCACACACTGTATACCACACACTCCTGCTTTATACCACACACTGTATACCACACACTGTATACCACACACTGTATACCACTCACTCCTGCTTTATACCACACACTGTATACCACACACTGTATACCACACACTGTATACCACACACTGTATACCACTCACTCCTGCTTTATACCACACACTGTATACCACACACTTTATACCACACACTGTATACCACACACTGTATACCACACACTGTATACCACACACTCCTGCTTTATACCACACACTGTATACCACACACTGTATACCACACACTGTATACCACACACTGTATACCACACACTCCTGCTTTATACCACACACTGTATACCACACACTGTATACCACACACTGTATACCACACACTGTATACCACACACTGTATACCACACACTGTATACCACACACCGTATACCACACACTGTATACACACACTTTGTACCACACACTCCTGCTTTATACCACACACTGTATACACACACACTGTATACCACACACTGTATACACACACTTTATACCACACACTATATACCACACACTGTATACCACACACCGTATACCACACACCGTATACCACACACCATATACCACACACTGTATACCACACACTGTATACACACACTTTGTACCACACACTCCTGCTTTATACCACACACTGTATACCACTCACTGTATACACACACTTTGTACCACACACTCCTGCTTTATACCACACACTGTATACCACACACTGTATATCACACACTTTATACCGCACACACTTTGTACCACACACTTTATACCGCACACACTTTGTACCACACACTTTGTACCACACACTTTATACCACATGTTCCTCAGCACTTGAAAGTGTGTCAGCCAATAGTGTGAAAACAACATTTAAATTTGCTTGCTGCTCTGACTCGAGATATGAAGATGAGTTAGGGCACTTTAGACAGAATCATTCGGTAACATCTAGACATTGGTGGGAAAGACACAGTTCTAAATAATGGGTTTAATTTACACACACAACATATTCTCACTTAACTTTTGCCACTATGTTATTACAGGAACAAAGAGGATTAAGTAAGTATACACTGTGTAATGAAGAAACGTTAATAACGCGTGGTGTCAAGTGAGCCAATCAGAAACAACTGACCCTTTACAGGGAGCACCTGGAAATATTGACAGGATTCAATTAACGGGTGGAGAGGGGAGGGAGGCAGAACTGGGGATATGGGGGAGGCATGGGGGATATGGGGGAGGCATGGGGGATATGGGGGAGGCATGGGGGATATGGGGGAGGCATGGGGGATATGGGGGAGGCATGGGGGATGAGGCCACTCACTGCCATAGAAGAGGAGAGACAGACAAACAGAGACAGGTGTCAGAGTTAGGACAGGTGTTCTGTTAACAATATCAGCAGGTATTGGAGTTGGGAGGAAGGGGGGGGCCAACGAGGGGGTTAAGAGTCAATCATTCACTTAACTAAAGGTAGTATTCAGACACAGAACTAATGGTCACCAGGTTTCTAGGTAGCACCAGATAACATTGTTAATGGTATGACATTGATAAAAAATATATTTACATTAAGTGTTCATGCGTGTGTGCGTGTGTGTGTGTGTGTGTGTGTGTGTGTGTGTGTGTGTGTGTGTGTGTGTGTGTGTGTGTGTGTGTGTGTGTGTGTGTGTGTGTGTGTGTGTGTGTGTGTGTGTGTGTGTGTGTGTGTGTGTGCGACAGTGGAGGTGATGTGAAGACATGGGGCAGGGGTTGCATTTTTTATGGCGGTCGTTGGGTCTGCAAACCCAACGACCGCGTGTGTGTGTGTGTGTGTGTGTGTGTGTGTGTGTGTGTGTGTGTGTGTGTGTGTGTGTGTGTGTGTGTGTGTGTGTGTGTGTGTGTGTGTGTGTGTGTGTGTGTGTGTGTGTGTGTGTGTGTGTGTGTGTGTGTGTGTGTGTGTGTGAATATGTGGTTGTGAATATGTGTGTGTGTGCCTCAATAGATTACTTACGATTACTATCCTGTGGGCTACATGTGTTCCCAGCTATTCATCCATGTTCATGGAACCTCATTCATTCATACACTCTTAGAAAAACAGGGTTCTTCAGCTGTCACTATAGGAGAACCCTTTGAGGAACCATTTTTGGTTCAAGTTAGAACCTTTTTGGTTCCAGATAGAACTCGTTTGGGAAACAAATAAGGTTCTATCTGAAACCCAAAAAATTATTATACATGGAATCAAAAGCGGTAAAAAGGTTTTGTCACAGCCATGGTATAGGATCTGATAGAGCACGGCTTTCAGCCAATCAGCATTCAGGGCTCAAACCATCCAGATTCTAATTGGAAACAGAGAGAAAAGGAGGATCAGAGTAACCCAGTGTGATTTCAATACATCAAACATTTGAATACCAACGGATTACTTCTGGCTGTGACCAAACAGAACAATTGCCGTTCTAAATGGAATTCCTCTCGTTCTAGAAACCCTTTACTTCCTTTCTGAGGCTCAGACTCAAACATGGAGACCTTGCTAGGCGTCACTTTCCCATCCCCCGGGGACCATGAAAGGAATCTAATTGACCAAAATCAATATTAACACCCAATTCCCTTTCGCTCCCTCTCTCCTTCTGTCCTCCATCCTCCACCCGTCTCAATGGCCGCGCTTAAAATGTTCCTCTGTATTGTCCTGTTCTTCTTCCATCCATTTAAACACGGGAGAAAGTCATTTCTCCACCCCAGTGATCCCGGAACCGAACAGGAGGTAGAGGAGGGTAGAGAAAGAGGGGGAGCAGGAGGAGGAGGGTGAGAGAAGGAATGGGAGATTAAACACGGGAGAAAGTCATTTCTCCACCCCTGTGTCCCAAATGGCAATGTATTTCCTATTTAGTGCACCCATAGGGTCCATATGGCTCGGGTCAAATGTAGTGCACTATATAGGGAAAATGGTGCCATTTTGGATGCAATATCTTTGGTTTTGCTGGTCTTTGTCTATGTGTGTTTATACTGTCTATGTGTGTTTTTGCTCGTCTTTGTCTATGTGTGTTTATACTGTCTATGTGTGTTTATACTGTCTATGTGTGTTTATACTGTCTATGTGTGTTTATACTGTCTATGTGTGTTTATACTGTCTGCATGTGTTTTTGCTGGTCTTTGTCTATGTGTGTTTATACTGTCTAAGTGTGTTTTTGTTGGTTTCTGTCTATATGTGTCAGGATTTGGCCAGGGTTGTTCCGGTTTTTGGTCACTAGATGCCCCCATTGTGCCTTTTGACCTATTGTTTTCCCTTGATCCCCATTATTATTTGCACCTGTGCCTCGTTTCCCCTGATTGTATGTATGTTAGCACCCAGCCCTAGTACTCTGAGAACTCTTGTTGATCCCGGTGGACTTTCTTGTGGAATTCTGTTTTTTTTGTTCTTGTTTGTTTGTTTTTTGAGTATCTTTTGAGGCTTTTTGTGCTTTACCTTCCACCTTGTGGATTTACCGTTTTTGTCTTGGAGGATTACCTTTGTTCTTGTAGGATTCCTTTTGAGGTTGTGGAGTTACATGTTTTCTGAAGAACTTCACTTTTTACTTCATTAAATACACCGTCTCAAGTACTGCTGTGTCTGCCTCATCTTCTGGGTTCTGCCGACTATTCGTGGCTCAGTTGGTTAAGTGACTGTTTCTCACTCCGGAGACCCGGCTTCGTAACCGGGTCCTGACAGAAACACAGAGCCAAAAATGAACCCAGAGGCAGCCAGTTCCCAGGACCTTGTTGCCATGCTGTCCCACCACCAGGAGACTGTCCAACGCCACGAAGCCGCCCTGGTTCAGCAAGAGGCCTTAATGGCTAGACATTCTCATCTTCTGTCGGAGATGCTGACTTCCATAAAGCAGATATCTGATCGACTTACCCCGGCAACAGTTCCCGTCCCAGTACCTCAGATTCACGTACCCATGGCAGTTAACCCTCTGGCTGAACCTCGTCTTCCACCTCCCCAACGGTTCTCAGGTGATCCAAGTGCTTGTAAAGGGTTTCTCACCCAATGTTCTCTCTCCTTCGAGCTGCAACCCTCATCGTTCCCCACCGACTGGTCTAAGATTGCATATATCATCACTCTGCTGTCGGAAAAAGCCCTGGCCTGGGCTACTGCTGTGTGGGATGCCCATAGTTCCTGCTGTGCCAGCTACTCTGCCTTTGCTGAGGAATTCAAACGAGTGTTTCAAGGCCCAAGCAGTGGTCCTGACTCAGCCAAACAGCTCCTGACTCTCCACCAAGGTCGGTGCAGCGTGACGGACTATGCCATCCAGTTCCGCACGGTGGCAGCAGCGAGTGGCTGGAACAACGAGGCGCCCACGGTGTGCTTTCTGAAAGGCCTTTCCGACACTATCCAAGATGAACTGGCCACTCGGGAACCACCGGACAATCTCGAGTCCCTGATCAAGTTGGCCTCACGCATTGACCAGCGTCCGAGAGAGAGAGAACTCAACCGTAGACCTCTAGCCCCTATCAGTCCCAGCTCCGAGTCCCCACCTTTATCCTCGCTGGCTCCACCGGAACCCATGCAGATTGGACACATCTCCCAGGCTGAGAGAGACCGCCGGATGAGGGAGCGACGCTGTCTATATTGCGGCAAACCAGGCCATTTCCGTTCCACGTGTCCCGGGCTCCAGGGAAACGCTCTGTCCCGTACAGACCGGGGGGAACTGTAACGGGAAACATAACCTCCTCCCATCCGTCCAACTCCCGTCTGCTCATTCCAGTCACCCTTTCCTGGGACAACCACAAGCTTCACCTTCAAGCCTTGGTAGACTCTGGAGCCGCAGGTAACTTCATGGATGGTGTCTGGGCGAAGGAGAATGGTGTTCCCTCTGAACCTCTAAGTGACCCCATGAGGGTTACTACATTGGATGGAAGCCCTTTGGGATCTGGACTTGTCACTCATGTCACTACCTCCTTGCGACTTTCAGTTTCACAACACCAGGAATTGATGAACTTACATTTGATCTCCTGTTCCGAGTTCCCTCTCATCCTTGGATACCCCTGGCTTCACAGACATAACCCTCACATCGACTGGTCTGTGGGCACTATCAAGCAGTGGGGTCCTACGTGCCAAGCTACTTGTATTTTCCCGAATTCCCCGAGTTCTAGTCCCGAGTCTTTAGAATCCATCGACCTGACCCGAGTTCCCGAGTGTTACCATGACCTCAAACTGGTATTTAGCAAACAGAGGGCCACCATGCTACCACCCCATAGACCTTATGATTGCCCCATCGAACTGTTTCCGGGCACTTGCCCTCCCAGGGGTCGGATCTTTTCCCTATCTCCACCCGAACGAGCTGCTATGGATACCTACATCAAGGACGCTCTGGAAGCAGGCCTCATGCGTCCATCCACCTCCCCGGCGGGAGCAGTGTTTTTCTTTGTGGCCAAGAAAGACAGTGGATTACATCCTTGCATCGATTACCAGGGACTCAATGCCATAACCGTCCGTAACCGTTACCCGCTACCCCTTATGGCCACAGCCTTCGAGCTGCTCCAGGAAGCAGTTGTTTTCTTCTCACCCGTTTCAAGAGCTTACGGACCACAAAAATCTGGAGTATATCCAGCAGGCGAAGCGGTTGAACTCTAGACAAGCTAGATGGTCTCTTTTCTTCAATCGATTCCAGTTTATCCTCACCTATCGGCCCGGGTCGAAGAATCTCAAACCGGATGCCCTGTCCCGAGTCTACGCTCCTGCCATTCGAGATGACACGGACATGCCTGTCCTTCCTGCTGCTAAGATCGTGGCTCCGATCTCGTGGCAAGTTGAGGATACCGTGAGACGAGCTCAAGCTATTGAACCGGACCCGAAAGGAGGTCCTGCCAATCGGTTGTTTGTCCCCAAGGCAGTGAGGACTCAGGTCCTTCTGTGGGGGCACTCCTCTCGCCTCACCTGTCACCCGGGCGTAGGTCCTGACAATATGTGTTTTTGCTGGTCTTTGTCTAAGTGTGTTTTTGCTGGTTTCTGTCTAAGTGTGTTTTTGCTGGTTTCTGTCTGTGTGTTTTTGCTGGTTTCTGTCTATGTGTGTTTTTGCTGGTTTCTGCCTGTGTGTGTTTTTGCTGGTTTCTGTCTGTGTGTGTTTTTGCTGGTTTCTGTCTGTGTGTGTTTTTGCTGGTTTCTGTCTGTGTGTGTTTTTGCTGGTTTCTGTCTGTGTGTTTTTGCTGGTTTCTGTCTGTGTGTGTTTTTGCTGGTTTCTGTCTGTGTGTGTTTTTGCTGGTTTCTGTCTGTGTGTGTTTTTGCTGGTTTCTGTCTATGTGTGTTTTTGCTGGTTTCTGTCTGTGTTTTTGCAGGTCTTTTATCAAATCAAATTGTATGTGTCACACACATGGTTAGCAGATGTTAATGCGAGTGTAGCGAAATGCTTGTGCTTCTAGTTTCGACAATTCAATAATATCTAACAAGTAATCTAACAATTCCCCAACAACTGCCTAATACACAAACATCTAAAGGGGGTGAATGAGAATATGTACATATAAATATATGGATGAGCGATGGCCGAGCGGCATAGGTATGGTGTTTAGATGGTATAAAATACAGTAAATAAATATGATATGAGTAATGTAAGATATGTACAAATGATTAAAGTGGCATTGTTTAAAGTGATCAGTAATTCATTTATTAAAATGGCCAGTGATTGAGTCTCAATGTAGGCAGCAGCCTCTCTGAGTTTGTGATTTCTGTTTAGCAGTCTGATGGCCTTGAGATATTAGCTGTTTTTCAGTCTCTCGGTCCCATCTTTGATGCACCTGTCCTGACCTTCTGGATGGTAACGGTGTGAACAGGCAGTGGCTTGGGTGGTTGTTGTCCTTGATGATCTTTTTGGCCTTCCTGTGACATTGTTGTAGACCGCACCACCCTCTGGATAGCCCTGTCGTTACGGGCGGTACAGTTGCTGTACCAGGCTGTGATACAGAAAGACAGGATGCTCACGATTGTGCATCTCTAAAAGTTTGTCAGGGTTTTGGGTGACAAGCCAAATTTCTTCAAGCCTTCTGAGGTTGAAGAGGCTCTGTTGCACCTTCTTCACCACACTGTCTGTGTGGGTGGACCATTTCAGTTTGTCTGTGATATGTATGCCAAGGAACTTAAAACGTTCCAACTTCTCCACTGCTGTCCTGTCGATGTGGATAGGAGGGTGCTCCCTCTACTGTTTCCTGAAGTGCACGGTCTCTGTCTATGTGTGTTTTTGCTGGTCTCTGTCTATGTGTGTTTTTGGTGTTCTCCGTTTGTGTGTGTTTCTGCTGGTCTGTGTGTGTTTCTGCTGGTCTGTGTGTGTTTCTGCTGGTCTGTGTGTGTTTCTGCTGGTCTGTGTGTGTTTCTGCTGGTCTGTGTGTGTTTCTGCTGGTCTGTGTGTGTTTCTGCTGGTCTGTGTGTGTTTCTGCTGGTCTGTGTGTGTTTGCAGTCCGTTATAATGTTTAGTGAGGCTGTCTGTCTGGACGTTGGGAGTTTGGTTCATCTCAGTACAAAGTCAGTTGGATTTAGTGAGTACGTTAGAGGTCTAGCTTGGACACATACACACAGGCACACAAATATATGCCCCCACACATACTTGCACAATGTAACACCCTAAAGCCCTAGAGAGAGAGAATGAGAGTGACATTGATCCCCCCCATCTCCCCTTCACTTTTCCCCTATTTCACTCCATATGAAGGAAGTGAAACCTGCACCTCATAGTTTCTACTGGTCCCTTTAGTAATCACACCACCAAAAGGACAGGCTGGGGGGGTTAGGAGGCCGCTTTAGGAAATGAGAGAAGGAAGGATGAAACCCTGATGGAAAATAAACTGGAGGGAGAGAGAGAGAGAGAGAGAGAGGTACTGAGGGATGGATGGAGGGGGGAAGGATGTATTCAAGGAAGGGGAGGGAGGGGGGAGGTTAATCCCAGCTCATTCCATTCAGTGAGTCCCAGAGATAACTAATACGCTTATCTGTACAAAATCTATCCCACTCAGAGACAAGAGGAAAACAATGGGCTATCACCATTAAAAAGAAGTACATAAAGAGAGAGAGAGAATAATAACAATAAAAACACTGGTCAGTCACTAGTTTCTCATGTAATATATGATAATTGATAATAACATAATTCTGCTTTCAGGAATGTGATGTCAGTTAGACTGTAGTTATAAAGTTATCCTCTATCGATCTTCCTCAAGCCCTTATTAAAATAAGTACTTTTATAGAATCTCCAAGACCACATCAGGACAAGAGCAGTTCAACTATTGCCGGTTAATATGTTCGGTCTATCTTTCCTACCCTAAGCTTATAACGTAAATGATCACTTCGGTCTTCCTGCACACGTTTTATATCAGACACAATGTTAGCCTCTTCTCATCTCAACCCATATTCTCCGTCCCAAATGCCACCCTATTCCCTACATAGTGCACTACTACTTTAAAAAGGAATAGGGTGCCATTTGGGACCCCTCGTATCCATCCTTTCTTCTCTCATCTCGTCTCTTCTCCTAACCTCTGTTTGTTTCCTATTAAACCCAGCCTCGGCAGGCGCTCTCCTCTCCTTAGGGGCATGTTGGTAATTAGCCCTGATGCTAATATGCACTAATAAGTTAGCATAACATGGCTGTGTTAGTGTATTAGCATACTGCATTAGCATACTGAAAGGCCCTGCTTAATTAGCAACACAGTGATTAAAGGGGATGCTAAAACAGGAGTGAAAAGGCTGAGGAGAATTAGCAGTTAGCACGCTAACACAATCTGACTAACCCTTCCCCACGGACCGCCATGGACTAGAGTTGCAGGCTTTGGTTTTTCCATTTACGTTTTGAGGTTGGACTTTAGCACATATAGCTCGTTAGCACATAGGGCACAATGATTGGTGTTACCTCGTTAGTCAGTATGTGTTACACCTGTGCTGGCTTGTCCATCTCGTTAGCAGGAAGGTGTTTCAACGGTGCTGGCCCAGGTGCTATTTAAGAGTGGCTGGCTCAGTGCTCCAGTTGTCGTGAGTTATGTAGAGGGTCAACACCTTTAGTTGGCGTTTCCTATTTTGATTTCCAGACAAAACAATCCTTTCTCTGACCTTCCCTGTTTTGCTCCACTTTTTTTTGTTTGTTTCCTGTGTTTAAGTTTGGTGTGGGTTTTTCTTTTGTTTGCCTCTACTTGGACAAATGTATTGGATGTTCATGGTGGGCGTCTTTTAGGATCCAGTTGTTGTTGCATGTCAACTTTCAGTGGAGATCCCCCATGAGTGTCTTTCAGAACCTCTCCTGGAACCCCATGTCGTTAGTTTTGTTGTTGTCATTGACTACGCCTCCCCATACACAGCGCCTTTGAGGTGGGGAATTCAGGGAGAGGGGAGGCTCTGAATATAAGCTACACAGAGAGAGAGAGAGAGAGAGACACACACAAACATGCACACACCATTGTTCTGCTCGCAGACAGAACAGAACAGCAATGAGAGCAGGGTTTGTATGCCTTGTTAGCTATGTGTGTTCCTGGTTGCAGAGAGACAGCAAGCGAGAGGGCATGATTCCCTGCCCCATCATATCTGTCGGTGTGTTTATTTCAAATAAAGGAGGGGAAGGTGAGAGAGAAGAGGTTGAGATGGACAGGCAGCAGGGCTTCTCTTGATAAGTGCATGTAGATGGCGGCGACAGACCAAGCAGTTCTGCTTAAAGCTCCTAAGCGAACTTTGCAGTATTTCGTTGTTTTTTTGTTGTGTGTTATTTCTTACATCTTACAGCCCAGTATGTTTTTTTTGTGGTATTACATACAGCCAGAAAAAAAACGTTTTGATATCAGAGTGGTGGCAACTCACCAGCATTATGACCAGGAGTACGACTTTCCTGAATTGGTTCCTTTGATCGCACCCCCCAGGGCAATTGAACTGAGAACCCAGAGGCTGCTCCAAGATGCAGCTGGCGGAGAAGAGGTATTTCGAGTGGACATCTAGTCTCACTCAGGAGGCGGGCACACCATCCACCGCTTCCGAGTATATTATTATATATTATATTACTATATTATTATATTTCTACCATTCCAGTGTTTTACTTGCTATATTGTTTTGACTTCGTCACCATGGACTTTTTTTTGCCTTTACCTCCCTTATCTCACCTCATTTCACCATCCCTTCCTATAGGCAGAAATTCAAACAGGATGTACCAGTGAAGAGGTCTATTCAACGCTGGTCTGACCAATCGGAATCCATGCTTCAAGTTCATCAGGAAGTGTTTAGGGGATGTTGTTCTAGTTGTGACTATTAAAACCTACCCAAACCAGAAACCGTGGATAGAGGCAGCATTCACGCTAAACTGAAAGCGTAAACTATCGCATTTAACCATGGCAAGGTGACTGGGAATAGGGTAGAATACAAACAGTGTAGTTATTCCGTCAGTAAAGCAATCAAACAGGCAAGGCTGCTGGCCCAGACGGCAATACTAGCCGCATCCTCAAAGCATGCGCAGACCAGCTGGCTGGAGTGTTTACAGACATATGCAATCTCTCCATATCCCAGTCCGCTGTCCCCAGTTGCTTCAAGATGTCCACCATTGTTCCTGTCCCCAAGAAAGCAAAGGTAAATTAACTAAATTACTATCGCCCATAGCACTCACTTCTGTCATTATGAAGTGCTTTGAGATGCTAGTTAATAAGGATCATATCCCCTCTACCTTACCTGACACCCTAGAACCACTTCAACTTGCTTACCGCCCCAATAGATCCACAGACGATGCAATCACCATTACACTGCCCACCGCTCTGTCCCATCTGGATAAGAGGAATACCTAAATTATGCTGTTCACTGACTATAGCTCAACCTTCAACACCATAGTACCCTCCATGCTCAAAATCAAGCTTGGGGACCTGGATCTCAACCCTGCCATGTGCAACTGGGTCCTGGACTTCCTGATGGGCAGACCCGAGGTGGGGAAGGTAGGAAACAACATCTCCACTTCACTGATCCTCATCACAGGGACCCAGCATGCTCAGCTCCCTCCTCAGCCCCCTCCTGTACTCCTTGTTCACCCATGATTGAGTACATGCCTCCAACTCAATCTTCAAGTTTGCAGACAACACAACCATAGTAGGCCTGACGACCAACAATGACGAGACAGCCAACAGGGAGGAGGTGGTGCCAGGAAAATAACCTTTCCCTCAACGTCATCAAAAGGAAGGAGCTGATCGTGAACTTCAGGAAACAGCAGAGGGAGCACACCCCTATCCTGATTGACGGGACTGCAGTGAAGGTGGAAAGCTTCAAGTTCCTCAGCGTACACATCACTGATGATCTGAAATAGTTCACCCACGCAGACAGTGTTGTGAAGAAGTCGCAACAGTGCATCTTCAATTTCAGGAGGCTGAAGAAATTTGTCTTGGACCCTAAGACCCTCACAAACTTTTACAGAAGCACAATTGAGAGCATCCTGCCTGTCTGGCTGGTACGGCAACTGCACCACCCGCAACCGCAGGGTGGTCTGCCCAAAGCATCACCAGGGGCACACCGTCGGCTTTCCAGGACACCTAAAGCACCAGATGTCACAGGAAATACAAAAAGATCATCAAGGACATCAACCACCCGAGCCATGGCCTGTTCTCCCCGCTATCATACAGAAGTCGAGGTCAATACAGGTGCATCAAAGCTGGGACCGAGAGTCTGAAAAACAGCTTCTATCTCAAGTCCATCAGACTGTTAAAAATAGCCATCACTAGCCGGATACCACCCGATTACTCAGCCCTGCATCTTACAGGCTGCTGCCCTATTTACATTTACATGTTAGAGCTGGTCACTTTAATAATCAAACACTAGTCACTTTAATAATGTTTAAATACTGCTTTACTCATTTCATATTTATATACTGTATTCTATTCTTCTGTATTTTAGTCAATGTAACTCCGACATTGCTTGTCCTAATATTTATGTATCTCTAAATTCCATTACTTTATTTTTAGATGTGTGTATTGTTGTGAATTTGTAGATATTAGTGGCCCACAAGCGTTCTGCCACACCAGCAATAGTATCTGCTAAATATGTGTATGTGACCAAAACAATTTGATCTGAGAGAATGAAAGGATTGAGTGCCAGGGAGAATCACTAGTGATCTTTGCTGTGAGTTTATGTGTTAGATCTATATCTGGCTATATCTCATGGAAAAAGGTGCGCACACACACACACACACACACACACACACACACACACACACACACACACACACACACACACACACACACACACACACACACACACACACACACACACACACACACACACACACACACACACACACACACACACAATACCATCTCACTCCCATACAAGCTAAACACATTCTTTGCCTACTTCGAGGAAAACAACACCCAGCCCCTGATGTGGCCCCTCGCCGCTCACTTGGACAACGAGTAAGACGTTCAAGATTCTCCCCCCCTCCTCTTTATCACTCGAAACAGCCTAAATTCGTTAGGGCATACATTGTGTCCAAAGCGTCCCACTGTGATGCTGGCCCATGTTGACTCCAATGCTTCCCAGAGTTGTGTCATGTTGGCTGGATGTCCTTTGGGTGGTGGACCGTTGTTGATACACACGGGAGGGAAACTGTTGAGCGCAGTAGCGATGCTTGGGTAAAATCACTAGAGAACCCAAGCCATGTTGCAACACTACTGTATGTGCTGTGATAATTGCGTTGTTTGCTCTATAAACTGTTAATTCATATGTCTTGCCACCCTGATATATAGGCCTCAGGCCGAGACAATAACAAGTGGCAGAATAAATAGAAGCACACCTTTGTTTCATTACAAAACCGGAGAGAAACATCTGTCCAGTGAATTCCACAAAGCATACTGCATGTAACAAACAGTTACATGACCTACAGCATGGTCAATCATGTTAATGTTTCCCAAATTCTAAACAACTATTGAGTTAGAACACCGGGGAGTTACTGCAAATAAAACAGGATCCGCCTCAACTCTTCCAGCACCATTTCAACTTCAACTTCAACATCATCAAATCATCTTTGCTTAGTCTAATAGAGTGACAACTAAAATTTCCCAAAAACAAGTTAGTCCAATCAACGTAAGATAAATATCATGTGGCTTTTCCATGGTACTGATTCAGCCTATTTGTAGAGAATTGCCAATGCCATCCTCCTCCTTCATGTTACCTAAACAGTCTATGACTCTGTCATACAGTATATGCTTTTAGTTTTTGTTGTCCTAGGCCACCTGGCTAAAATACTTGCTCGCTAGCCTAACTTCCTTTCAACCACAATGATTAGCCAAATGTATGAATTTATGGTTGGATCAGAATCATTGGAATCATTGGCCAGTACAGAGAACTAAGTAAAACCACGAGTCCAAATCCCTATCTCTGTCCATGGCGAACTTAGGAAAGGGACAAAAGATACATTTTTTATTTTACAGTGGCTTGTGACAGTTTTCACCCCCTTCGCATTTTTCCTATTTGGTTGCCTTATAATCTGGAAATAAAATAGATTGTTGATAGCAAAGGGGGTGCATACATATTCACAAGTTGAAACAAGTATTATTTTCCCATTTCACCTCACCAATTTGGACTATTTTGTATATGTCCATTACATGAAATCCAAATAAATATCTATTTAAATACACATTGTAATATAACAAAATAGGAAAAATGACAAGGGGGATGATTACTTTTGCAAGGCACTGCAGATTTTGTATTTTGATTGATAGATTTTTGGGGGAAGCCTTGCCGGTGAATCTTGCACCTACTACAAAACCCAGTAACCGGTGCATCTTGCACCTACTACAATACCCAGTAACCAGTGCATCTTGCACCTACTACAATACCCAGTAACCAGTGCATCTTGCACCTACTACAATACCCAGTAACCGGTGCATCTTGCACCTACTACAATACCCAGTAACCAGTGCATCTTGCACCTACTACAATACCCAGTAACCGGTGCATCTTGCACCAACTAAAATACCCAGTAACCGGCGCAGCTCCTTGCAGACTAGCAGCTCCTTGCAGACTGACAGCTCTGGCTGCTCCATGCAGACTGACAGCTCTGGCTGCTCCATGCAGACTGGCAGTTCTGGCTGCTCCATGCCGGCTGACAGCTCTGGATGCGCTGAACAGACAGGAGACTCCAGCAGTGCTGTAGAGGAGGAAGGCTCTGATAGCGCTAGACAGGCGGGAGACTCCGACAGCGCTGGAGAGGCGAGGCGCACTGTAGGCCTGATGCGTGGTGCTGGCACTGGTGGAACTGAACCGAGGACACGCACAGGAAGCCTGGTGCGGGGAGCTGCTACCGGAGGGCTGGGGTGTGGAGGTGGCACAGGATGGGCTAGACCGTGAAGGCGTACTGGAGCTCTTGAGAGCAGTGCTGGCACAGGATGTGCATGGCTAGGGATGTGCACAGGAGGCCTGGTGCGTGAGGCTGGCACCAACTTCACCAGCCGACTAACACGCACCTCAGGACGATTATGGAGTGCTAACTCAGGTGCCATCAAATCCCCGACACGTTCCATCGGGCGAATTCCATGCTTAAAGCATCAACACAGCAACTCCCTCATTTTTCTCTCCTCCAATTTCCCCATTAACTCCTTCACAGTCTCTGCTTCGCTCACCTCCAACACCGGCTCTGGTTCTGGTCTCCTTTGGCTCCTCACGATAAACAGGGAGAGTTGGCTCAGGTCTGACTCCTGACTCTGCCACACTCTCCCTGAGCCCCCCCCCCCAAGACATTTTTGGGGCTGACTCTCAGGCTTCCATCTGCGTCGTCGTGCTGCCTCCTCATACCAGCGCCTCTCCGCTTTCGACGCCTCCAGTTCTTCCTTGGGGCGGCGATATTCTCCAGGCTGAGCCCAGGGTCCTTTACCGTCCAGTTCGTCCTCCCATGTCCATCTCTCCTGTGGCTCCTGCCTGTTGACACGCTGCTTGGTCCGTTGGTGGTGGGTGATTCTGTAACGGTTTTCTACGTGTGGTGAAGGAGAGTAGGACCAAAACGCAGCGTGTAGATTGTGATCCATGTTTAATGAACAAAAAAACATAACACAAATCTAAAATACAAACACTACAAAACAAAGAACGTAACGAAAACCGAAACACCGAAAACTGAAAACTAACACAGACAGGAACAAGGACACTAAGGACAATCACCCACAAACCAACCAAAGAATATGGCTGCCTAAATATGGTTCCCAATCAGAGACAACGATAAACACCTGCCTCTGAATGAGAACCACTCCAGACAGCCATAGACTTTGCTAGATCACCCCACTAGCTACAATCCCAATACATACCAAAACCCCAAGACAAAACACACCACAATACAAAAACCCCATGCCACACTCTGGCCTGACCCAAACATGAAGATAAACACAAAATACTTCGACCAGGGCGTGACAATCCCTTTCTGAGTCAAAATGCAAGCTGAGATCTAACGCTCTGATTTTTAAAAAAAACACGACATAAAAAACTTAAGCCTATGCAACATTAATCAATTAAAAATAGTTCTGTATAAATTAGTTTTGTGCAGCAGGCTATATACCTAATACATTATCACTGTATAATGATTCAATTCTTCTCAGACCATTTTGAAATTACATTGAAAAATTGCAGCTATATGATCATACTGGTAATAGATAATGTGTTGTATTATTTGTGAGGCACAGCCGAGTGAACATAATAATTTGTTTTTTTTACTGGACTGATGGTCTGTCTAAGGGGAGGGAGAGAGCATCTGATGGTCTGTCTAAGGGGAGGGAGAGAGCATCTGATGGTCTGTCTGAGGGGAGGGAGAGAGCATCTGATGGTCTGTCTGAGGGGAGGGAGAGAGCATCAGATGGTCAGTCTAAGGGGAGGGAGAGAGCATCTGATGGTCTGTCTAAGGGGAGGGAGAGAGCATCTGATGGTCTGTCTAAGGGGAGGGAGAGAGCATCTGATGGTCTGTCTAAGGGGAGGGAGAGAGCATCTGATGGTCAGTCTGATGGTCAGTCTGAGGGGAGGGAGAGAGCATCTGATGGTCTGTCTAAGGGGAGGGAGAGAGCATCTGATGGTCTGTCTAAGGGGAGGGAGAGAGCATCTGATGGTCTGTCTAAGGGGAGGGAGAGAGCATCTGATGGTCAGTCTGATGGTCAGTCTGAGGGGAGGGAGAGAGCATCTGATGGTCAGTCTGAGGGGAGGGAGAGAGCATCTGATGGTCTGTCTAAGGGGAGGGAGAGAGCATCTGATGGTCAGTCTGATGGTCAGTCTGAGGGGAGGGAGAGAGCATCTGATGGTCAGTCTGAGGGGAGGGAGAGAGCATCTGATGGTCAGTCTGAGGGGAGGGAGAGAGCATCTGATGGTCTGTCTAAGGGGAGGGAGAGAGCATCTGATGGTCAGTCTGATGGTCAGTCTGAGGGGAGGGAGAGAGCATCTGATGGTCAGTCTGAGGGGAGGGAGAGAGCATCTGATGGTCAGTCTGAGGGGAGGGAGAGAGCATCTGATGGTCAGTCTGAGGGGAGGGAGAGTGCATCTGATGGTCAGTCTGAGGGGAGGGAGAGAGCATCTGATGGTCAGTCTGAGGGGAGGGAGAGAGCAGCTGATGGTCAGTCTGAGGGGAGGGAGAGTGCAGAGGTGAGGCTGCCTCTCACCCAACTCAACGTTGCTCTGTTCTCCCTTCCACCACTGAAAAAAGGGTATGTTTTGTGTTGTGTTGTGTTGCTATCATGTTGTTCTCACATTGTTTTTCTACCGTCTGTCTTTATGTAGTGTTGTGGTGTCTCTCTTTATCGTAGATTGTTTTACAGAAATGTTTGGTGATCGACTAGGAAAGCCTTAGAGATCGACCAGTCAGTCAATCGTGGTGGACCGATTGGTGACCACTGATTTACACTGATTGAAGTGGATTTAACAAGTGACATCAGCAAGCGATCATGTCTTTCACTTGGATTCACCTGGTCAATCTAATGTCTTGTATACATTACAATACGTGTACAATACGGCTTTGCTGCATCCACTTATACTGTGACACGCTGTATAACACACACACTCAATAATTCAGGGTGCTAAAGGAGGCCAGGCGTGTGTGTGTGTGTGTGTGTGTGTGTGTGTGTGTGTGTGTGTGTGTGTGTGTGTGTGTGTGTGTGTGTGTGTGTGTGTGTGTGTGTGTGTGTGTGTGTGCTTGTGTGTGTGTGTGGTAGTTTGGAGGAGCTATAATAACAAGAGCTAGCATGGGTTTGCAGACCCAATGACCACCATAAAAATGCAACCCCTGCCCCATGTCTTCACATCACCTCCACTGTAGCACACACACACACACACACACACACACACACACACACACACACACACACACACACACACACACACACACACACACACACACACACACACACACACACACACACACACACACACACACACACGTCCACTCGACTCTCTCCTCTCATTTCTTCTTTCCTCCCCTCCTCTCATCTCCTCCTCTCCTAGTCTCTAGTCTCCTTTCCTCTCCTCCTCTCCTCCCCACCCAGGGTTGCCAGCTCTAGCTAAAATGTATAGCCCAATGCCCACTCAAAACCGACCCACTAGGCCTAAAACCTATCCCGAAAAATGGCAGGAGAGGAGTTGCCACATTTATCCCTCAGGTGTCTGCATGAATGACAATCTAAATCTAATTAGTAAAACAGCTTTACCTCTCTGCATTTCTCCCTTTGTAATTGGTTCATCACATCAAATTATTTAATTTGAACTGCAGAATTGTTTGATAGTAAATTCTTAAGATGTATGTTTTATTAATCATAAGACATTACTACTCCCAGGTGGCGCAGTGGTCTAAGGCACTGCATACCAGTGCTAGCTGTGCCACCAGAGACACAGCAGAGCCCAGGCATACCAGTGCATGATTTTTGGGAGTGTTTGGCTGGCAGGGACATCCTTGTCTCATCACTCACTAGTGACTCCTGTGGTGGGCCAGGTGTAGTGCAGGTTGTACGGTGTTTCCTCCAACACATTGGTGCGGCTGATTTCCGGGTTGGATGCTCGCTGTGTTAAGAAGCGTCGCGGTTGGGTTGTGTTCCACATCTCTCCCGAGTCCGTACGAGAGGTGCAGCGATAAGACAGTTACTTGAAATTGGGGATAATGTTTTTTTTTAAACATTGCAAAAAAAAAAAACTCTTATTTTGAACTGGAGTATAAAACCCCCCAAAAGCCCCAACAGTTGTTTTTTTGGCTTCTTTTACTTCATATACATATCAATCCAACCAGCTGTCATCCATCCCTCTGGAAATGAGAGAGAGAAGATCCTGTACATCAAGAGATTTTATTCTACTTATTCTAATAAATCAATCACCACTATTATGATCGTGACAACTGTCGTCCCATATCAAGGCGTCCTTGTCTACTTCAGTCCTTGGTGAATGTAAATCTGTATTTTAGAGAACTATTACTACTATATTACTACTATATTACTACTATATTACTACTATAACTGCAACCTCATAAGTTGTAAGTGATGGTCTCAATGCTTTGGCTGCGATGATGTATTGTGCTGCCTGCCCTATTTATAGATTTGTCAAAAGCTTTTGACACAGCTGATCACTCTAGCTTATTGAGTAATTGGTCTGAGGTTAAGCCTTGGCACTGATGCCTGTTTTGTGGTTTCACAATTATCTTAGTGACAGAACCCAGGCCATTATGGTGAACGGGAGTTCAATTGAAGTGCCTAACGCTGTACCCCAGGGTTCGATTTTGAGACCATTGTTGTTCACATTGTTTAACAATGACATTGGAAATACTGTTAACACCTGTAACATTAATCTCTACACAGATGTCACAGATATTTATTCCTGTGCCTCATCAGCAGGCAATTTGCCATTTTTACACAATCCCAAAATCACTTACTGATCTTAAATTAGTGTTAAATGCAAACTGCTGTTCTCTAGGTCTCGTAATGTTGACCCTGAGGACTGGGTATTTGCACTCTAAATGGAGCCTAAATTGATCAAGTTTCTTTGGAAACACACATTGAACATTTTCGAAAGAAGCTGAGATCTATGATTGTTTTTTAAATTGAAATAAATCATGCCTCAGTTCTGAAAATATAAGGAAGATTGTTCAAATAAGGCTTCTCCCTGTAATAGACTATGGTGACATTATTTATATTCACGCGGCAGCTTCTGTTTTGAAACCATTGGACTCAGTATTCCATTCAGCAATATGTTTTACCACTGGGACAGTTTAAGTACTCATCACATTCTGCACAAAAATGTGGGATGGACATTTCTGTCTGTAAGAAGAACAAAGACCTTTCTTCTAAAACTTGTCAGTCTATTCTTGTTCTGAGAAATGTCGGCTATTCCATGTGAGAAATTGCCAAGAAACTGAAGATCGCGTACAACTCTGTTTACTACTCCTTTCACAGAACAGCACAAACTGGACCTAACCAGAATATAAAGAGGAGTGGGAGGTCCCGGTTCACAACTAAGTAAGAGGACAAATACATTAGAGTGTCTAGTTTGAAAATCAGATCCTCAACTGGCAGCTTCATTAAATAGTACACGCAAAACACCAGTCTCAATGTCAACAGTGAAGAGGCGACTCCTGGTTGCTGGCCTTCTAGGCAGAGTTGCCTCTAGGCAGAGTTGCTTCTAGGCAGAGTTACCCCTCCTGTCTCAGCCTCCAGTATTTATGCTGCAGTAGTTTATGTGTCGGGGGGCTAGGGTCAGTTTGTTTATCTGGAGTACTTCTCCTGTCCTATTCGGTGTCCTGTGTAAATCTAAGTGTGCGTTCTCTAATTCTCTCCTTCTCTCTTTCTTTCTCTCTCTCGGAGGACCTGAGCCCTAGAACCATGCCCCAGGACTACCTGACATGATGACTCCTTGCTGTCCCCAGTCCACCTGGCCATGCTGCTGCTCCAGTTTCAACTGGCCTGGGCCCTAGGACCATGTCCCAGGACTACCTGACATGAGGACTCCTTGCTGTCCCCAGTCCACCTGGCCATGCTCCTGCTCCAGTTTCAACTGTTCTGCCTTACTATTATTCAACCATGCTGGTCATTTATGAACATTTGAACATCTTGGCCACGTTCTGTTATAATTTCCACCCGGCACAGCCAGAAGAGGACTGGCCACCCCACATATGCTCTCTCTAATTCTCTCTTTCTTTCTCTCTCTCGGAGGACCTGAGCCCTAGGACCGTGCCCCAGGACTACCTGACATGATGGCTCCTTGCTGTCCCCAGTCCACCTGACTGTGCTGCTGCTCCAGTTTCAACTGTTCTGCCTTATTATTTGACCATGCTGGTCATTTATGAACATTTGAACATCTTGGTCATGTTCTGTTATAATCTCTACCCGGCACAGCCAGAAGAGGACTGGCCACCCCACATAGCCCGGTTCCTCTCTAGGTTTCTTCCTAGGTTTTGGCCTTTCTAGGGAGTTTTTCCTAGCCACCGTGCTTTTACACCTGCATTGTTTGCTGTTTGGGGTTTTAGGCTGGGTTTCTGTACAGCACTTTGAGATATCAGCTGATGTACGAAGGGCTATATAAATAAATTTGATTTGATTTGATTTGATATCTCAGACTGAAAAATAAAAATAAAAGTACTATTTAACGTAGCTGCCAGTTGAGGACTTTTGAGGCATCTGTTGCCATACCAGGCAGTGATGCAAACCGTCAGGATGCTCTCGATGGTGCAGCTGTAGAACCTTTTGAGACGTCTGTTGCCATACCAGGCAGTGATGCTACCAGTCAGGATGCTCTCGATGGTGCAGCTGTAGAACCTTTTGAGACGTCTGTTGCCATACCAGGCAGTGATGCTACCAGTCAGGATGCTCTCGATGGTGCAGCTGTAAAGTCTTTTGAGGATCTGAGGACCCATGTCAAATATTTTCAGTCTCCTGAGTGGGAATAGGTTTTGTCGTGCCCTCTTCATGACTGTTTTGGTGTATTTGGACCATTTGCTCCACTACAGCCCCATCGATGAGAATGGCGGCGTGCTCGGTCCTCCTTTTCCTGTAGTCCACAATCATCTCCTTTGTCTTGATCACGTTGAGGCAGAGGTTGTTGTCCTTGCACCACACGGTCAGGTCTCTGACCCCCTCCCTATAGGCTGTCTCATCGTTGTCAGTGATCAGGCCTACCACTGTTGTGTCATGGCAAAATTAATGATGGTGTTGGTGTCGTGCCTGGTCGTGGAGCCATGAGTGAACAGGGAGTACAGGAGGGGACTGAGCACACAACCCTGAGGGGCCCACAGGTTGTGGATCAGTGTGTCGGATGTGTTGTTACCTACCCTTAACACCTGGGGGATGCTCGTCAAGAAGTCTAGGATCTAGTTGCAGAGGGAGGTGTTTAGTCCCATGGTCCTTAGCTTAGTAATGAGCTTTGAGGGCACTGTGGTGTTGGATGCTGAGATGTAGTCAATGAATAGCATTCTCAGATAGGTGTTCCTATTGTCCAGGTGGGAAAGGGCAGTGTGGAGTGCAATAGAGATTGCATCATCTGTGGATCTGTTGGTGCGGTATGCAAATTGGAGTGGGTCTAGGGTTTCTGGGATAATGGTGTTCATGTGAGCCATGACCAGCCTTTCAAAGCATTTCATGGCTACAGGCGTGAGTGCTATGGGTCAGAAGACATTTAGGCAGGTTACCTTAGTATTTTTGGACACAGGGACTATGGTTGTCTGCTTGAAGCATGTTGGTATTACAGACTCAGACAGGGAGACATGTCAGTGAAGACACTTGCCAGTTGGTCAGCGCATGCTCGGAGAAGAAGGTATTTCGAAGTTATTTAGCTTGTCTGGAAGGCTCATGTCACTGGGCAGGTCTCAGCTGTGCTCCACTTCGTAGTCTGTAATAGTTTGCAAAATATGCCACATTTGACGAGCGTTGGAGCCTGTGTACTCAGTACTATGTTGAAGCATCTTTGTTAGCGATTACAGCCTCAAGGCTTTTTGGGTATGATGCTACAGACTTGGCACACCGGAATTTGGGGAGTTTCTCCTATTCTTTTCTGCAGATCCTCTCAAGCTCTGTCAGGTTTTACTTGTATTTGTATTTATTATGGATCCCCATTAGTTCCTGCAGCGACTCTTCCTGGGGTTTATTATGGATCCCCATAAGTTCCTATCAAGGCAGCAGCTACTCTTCCTGGTGTTTATTATTGATCCCCATTAGTTCCTGTCAAGGCAGCAGCTACTCTTCCTGGGGTTTTATTATGGATCCCCATAAGTTCCTATCAAGGCAGCAGCTACTCTTCCTGGGGTTTATTATTGATCCCCATTAGTTTCTGCATTATGAACTGGTTTGTTTTGACCTTGACAGTTTACCATCTTGTGTTATACTCCAAGCAGTTTAGTTACCTCAACTGGCTCAAATTCCACATTACAAGATTTACTTGAGGTTTGGGGTTTTAGTTACAATTATATGGTAGGACATTTACATTGCTGCACTTAGAATGTGAAGACATAATAGTTGATCTACATTTTAAAGTTAAACTTTCTCATTTGTTGCATTAGGATTATATTGCATTATATTTTGTTGTATTTGTTGTTCGTCTTGTTGTATGAATTTTGGATCTATCATCCCAGAGTCTATTTGAACCGTCTCAGACAAGTAATTTTATCAAACCCCCGGAACAACGGAACGCCCTTTGTTTCGAGTCCTTACTACATACCAAGTTAGAAAGCACATTGTTTTAATCCTCTATCCTTATCTCTGAAACTGCTAGCTAGTTAATTATTCCATTGTTCTCACATCACTTGTCATGACTGCCTGCTTCAATGCTCTCTCAACACCAATGACTGTGCTGTGAGCATCCCCTCTCCCCACACCACTCAGCACCAGCCTGCCTCACTGTCTGATAGTCAGCAGTGGCAGGTCAAAGTTACATTTTTTTTATTTTAAAGGAAAGATGCAATGGCGGTCGCGGTCCAATTTAGAGGTACCCCCCCAAGGAAAACCTGCGACCAATACATTTTCACCCATGACATCGTTTTCAAAGTCTCCCAATTTGGCAGGAAAACCATTGACAAGGAAACCCTTTCCCATCATCTCCCCTCCCCTCCCCTCCCCTCCCCTCCCCTCCCCTCCCCTCCCCTCCCCCTCCCCTCCCTCCTCTCCTCTCCTCTCCTCTCCTCTCCTCTCCTCTCCTCTCCTCTCCTCTCCTCTCCTCTCCTTAGACTTGGGAATAGATAATGTACATCATATCAGCACATATACACTGATCCAGACAATACATTTCATCTAGTCAAGCATGCTGGAGAACAGGGTAGCATCCCAAATGGCCCTCTATTCCTATATAGCGCACAACTTTTGACCAGAGCTCAATGGGCCCCGTTCAAAAGTAGTGCACTATATAGAGAACAGGGAGCCATTTGGGACACAGACCATGAAGAACATGGAAGAGACCTGCAGGGAGAGACTGTGCTACATGGAGCATGGAGTGAGTGTATTTTATGGAGTGGGATATGTTGTATGTCCTGAGTTTATTAAATATGAAGATGTGGAGGGGGATTTTATAATCAACACCGATGTCTCGCTCTTTGCATATTGGTACAACTCTCTCTCTACCTGTCCACCCCCCTCCTCTCTGTCTCAATTAAATTCAAGGGGCTTTATTGGCATGATGATAAACAAAAGTGAAATAAACAATAACATTTAAATCAAATCAAATCAAATCAAATTGTATTTGTCACATACACATGGTTAGCAGATGTTAATGTGAGTGTAGCGAAATGCTTGTGCTTCTAGTTCCGACAATGCAGTGATAACCAACAAGTAATCTAACTAACAATTCCAAAACTACTGTCTTATACACAGTGTAAGGGGATAAGGAACATGTACATAAGGATATATGAATGAGTGATGGTACAGAGCAGCATACAGTAGATGGTATCGAGTACAGTATATACATATGAGATGAGTGTGTAGACAAAGTAAACAAAGTGGCATAGTTAAAGTGGCTAGTGATACATGTGTTACATAAGGATGCAGTCGATGATGTAGAGTACAGTATATACATATGCATATGAGATGAATAATGTAGGGTAAGTAACATTATATAAGGTAGCATTGTTTAAAGTGGCTAGTGATATATTTACATCATTTCCCATCAATTCCCATTATTAAAATGGCTGGAGTTGGGTCAGTGTCAATGACAGTGTGTTGGCAGCAGCCACTCAATGTTAGTGGTGGCTGTTTAACAGTCTGATGGCCTTGAGATAGAAGCTGTTTTTCAGTCTCTCGGTCCCAGCTTTGATGCACCTGTACTGACCTCGCCTTCTGGATGATAGCGGGGTGAACAGGCAGTGGTTCGGGTGGTTGATGTCCTTGATGATCTTTATGGCCTTCCTGTAACAACGGGTGGTGTAGGTGTCCTGGAGGGCAGGTAGTTTGCCCCCGGTGATGCGTTGTGCAGTCCTCACTACCCTCTGGAGAGCCTTACGGTTAAGGGCGGAGCAGTTGCCGTACCAGGCGGTGATACAGCCCGCCAGGATGCTCTCGATTGTGCATCTGTAGAAGTTTGTGAGTGCTTTTGGTGACAAGCCGAATTTCTTCAGCCTCCTGAGGTTGAATAGGCGCTGCTGCGCCTTCTTCACGACGCTGTCAGTGTGAGTGGACCAATTCAGTTTGTCTGTGATGTGTATGCCGAGGAACTTAAAACTAGCTACCCTCTCCACTACTGTTCCATCGATGTGGATAGGGGGTGTTCCCTCTGCTGTTTCCTGAAGTCCACAATCATCTCCTTAGTTTTGTTGACGTTGAGTGTGAGGTTATTTTCCTGACACCACACTCCGAGGGCCCTCACCTCCTCCCTGTAGGCCGTCTCGTCGTTGTTGGTAATCAAGTCTACCACTGTTGTGTCGTCCGCAAACTTGATGATTGAGTTGGAGGCGTGCGTGGCCACGCAGTCGTGGGTGAACAGGGAGTACAGGAGAGGGCTCAGAACGCACCCTTGTGGGGCCCCCGTGTTGAGGATCAGCGGGGAGGAGATGTTGTTGCCTACCCTCACCACCTGGGGGCGGCCCGTCAGGAAGTCCAGTACCCAGTTGCACAGGGCGGGGTCGAGACCCAGGGTCTCGAGCTTGATGACGAGCTTGGAGGGTACTATGGTGTTGAATGCCGAGCTGTAGTCGATGAACAGCATTCTCACATAGGTATTCCTCTTGTCCAGGTGGGTTAGGGCAGTGTGCAGTGTGGTTGAGATTGCATCGTCTGTGGACCTATTTGGGCGGTAAGCAAATTGGAGTGGGTCTAGGGTGTCAGGTAGGGTGGAGGTGATATGGTCCTTGACTAGTCTCTCAAAGCACTTCATGATGACGGAAGTGAGTGCTACGGGCGGTAGTCGTTTAGCTCAGTTACCTTAGCTTTCTTGGGAACAGGAACAATGGTGGCCCTCTTGAAGCATGTGGGAACAGCAGACTGGTATAGGGATTGATTGAATATGTCCGTAAACACACCGGCCAGCTGGTCTGCGCATGCTCTGAGGGCGCGGCTGGGGATGCCGTCTGGGCCTGCAGCCTTGCGAGGGTTAACACGTTTAAATGTCTTACTCACCTCGGCTGCAGTGAAGGAGAGACCGCATGTTTTCGTTGCAGGCCGTGTCAGTGGCACTGTATTGTCCTCAAAGCGGGCAAAAAAGTTATTTAGTCTGCCTGGGAGCAAGACATCCTGGTCCGTGACTGGGCTGGATTTCATCTTGTAGTCCGTGATTGACTGTAGACCCTGCCACATGCCTCTTGTGTCTGAGCCATTGAATTGAGATTCCACTTTGTCTCTGTACTGACGCTTAGCTTGTTTGATAGCCTTACGGAGGGAATAGCTGCACTGTTTGTATTCAGTCATGTTGCCAGACACCTTGCCCTGATTAAAAGCAGTGGTTCGCGCTTTCAGTTTCACGCGAATGCTGCCATCAATCCACGGTTTCTGGTTAGGGAATGTTTTTATCGTTGCTATGGGAACGACATCTTCGACGCACGTTCTAATGAACTCGCACACCGAATCAGCGTATTCGTCAATATTCCCATCTGACGCAATACGAAACATGTCCCAGTCCACGTGATGGAAGCAGTCTTGGAGTGTAGAGTCAGCTTGGTCTGACCAGCGTTGGACAGACCTCAGCGTGGGAGCCTCTTGTTTTAATTTCTGTCTGTAGGCAGGGATCAGCAAAATGGAGTCGTGGTCAGCTTTTCCGAAAGGGGGCGGGGCAGGGCCTTATATGCGTCGCGGAAGTTAGAGTAACAATGATCCAAGGTTTTACCACCCCTGGTTGCGCAATCGATATGCTGATAAAATTTAGGGAGTCTTGTTTTCAGATTGGCTTTGTTAAAATCCCCAGCTACAATGAATGCAGCCTCCGGATAAATGTTTTCCAGTTTGCAAAGAGTTAAATAAAGTTCGTTCAGAGCCATCGATGTGTCTGCTTGGGGGGGGATATATACGGCTGTGATTATAATCGAAGAGAATTCTCTTGGAAGATAATGCGGTCTACATTTGATTGTGAGGAATTCTAAATCAGGTGAACAGAAGGATTTGAGTTCCTGTATGTTTCCTTCATCACACCATGTCTGGTTAGTCATGAGGCATACGCCCCCGCCACTCTGCTTACCAGATAGATGTTTGTTTCTGTCGGCGCGATGCGTGGAGAAACCCGTTGGCTGCACCGCCCTGGATAGCGTTTTCCCAGTAAGCCATGTTTCCGTAAAGCAGAGAACGTTGCAGTCTCTGATGTCCCTCTAGAATGCCACCCTTGCTCGGATTTCATCAACCTTGTTGTCGAGAGACTGGACATTGGCAGGAAGAATACTGGGAAGTGGTGCGCGATGTGCCCTTTTTCGGAGTCTGACCAGAACACCGCCGCGTTTCCCTCTTTTTCGGAGTCGTTTCCTTGGGTCGCTGCATGCGATCCATTCCGTTGTCCTGTTTGTAAGGCAGAACACAGGATCCGCGTCGCGGAAAACATATTCTTGGTCGTACTGATGGTGAGTTGACGCTGATCTTATATTCAGTAGTTCTTCTCGACTGTATGTAATGAAACCTAAGATGACCTGGGGTACTAATGTAAGAAATAACACGTAAAAAAAACAAAAAACTGCATAGTTTCCTAGGAACGCGAAGCGAGGCAGCCATCTCAGTCGGCGCCGGAAGTAAGGCTATTTAACATTACACTCAAAGAAGTTCCAAAAGAACAAAGACATTTTAAAGGGAATATTATGTCTATATACAGTTTTAGTCTCTCTTTAGTTTTAGTCTCTCTCTCCCTCTCTCACTCTGTCTACCTCTCTCACTCTCTCCCTCTCTCACTCTCTCTCCCTCTCTCACTCTGTCTCCCTCTCTCTCTCTCTCTCTCTCTCTCCCTCTCTCACTCTGTCTCCTCTCTCTCTCTCTCTCTCTCCCTCTCTCACTCTGTCTCCCTCTCTCACTCTGTCTACCTCTCTCACTCTGTCTACCTCTCTCCCTCACCCTCTCTCCCTCTCTCACCCTCTCTCCCCCTCTCACTCTGTCTACCTCTCTCACTCTGTCTACCTCTCTCACTCTGTCTCCCTCTCTCTCTCTCTCTACCTCTCTCTCTCTCTCTACCTCTCTCTCTCTCTCTCTCTCTGTCTCTGTCTCTGTCTCTGTCTCTGTCTCTACCCCCCCCCTCTCTATGACTCTCTCTCTCTCTACCACTCATCTCTCTCTCTCTCTCTCTCTCTCTCTCTCTCTCTCTCTACACACCCTCAATTCAATTCAATTCAAGGGCTTTATTGGCATGGGAAACATGTGTTAACATTGCCAAAGCAAGTACGGTAGATAATATACAAAGGTGAAATAAACAATAAATATTAACACTGTACATTACACATACAGAAGTTTCAAAACAATAAAGACATTCCAAATCTCATATTACATATATATACAGTGTTGTAACGATGTACAAATGGTTAAAGTACACAAGGGAAAATAAATCATCATAAATATGGGTTGTATTTACAATGGTGTTTGTTCTTCACTGGTTGCCCTTTTTCGTGGCAACAGGTCACAAATCTTGCTGCTGTGATGGAACATTGTGGAATTTCACCCAGTAGATGTGGGAGTTTATTATCGTTGGATTTGTTTTTAGAATTCTTTGTGGATCTGTGTAATCAGAGGGAAATACGCGTCCCTAATATGGTCATACATTGGGCAGGAGGTTAGGAAGTGCAGCTCAGTTTCCACCTCATTTTGTGGGCAGTTTGTGGGCAGTGTGCAGATAGCCTCTCTTATCTTGAGAGCCATGTCTGCCTACGGCAGCCTTTCTCAATAGCAGGGCTATGCTCACTGAGTCTGCACATAGTCAAACCTTTCCTTAAGTTTGGGTCAGTCACAGTGGTCAGGTATTCTGAAACTGTGTACTCACTGTTTAGGGCCAAATAGCATTCTAGTTTTCTCTGTTTTTTTGTTAATTCTTTCCAATGTGTCAAGTAATTATCTATTTGTTTTCTCATGATTTGGTTGGGTCTAATTGTGTTGCTGTCCTGGGGCTCTGTGGGGTGTGTTTGTGTTTGTGAACAGAGCCCCAGGACCAGCTTGCTTAGGGGACTCTTCTCCAGGTTCATCTCTCTGAAGGTGATGGCTTTGTTATGGAAGGTTTGGGAATCTCTTCCTTTTAGGTGGTTGTAGAATTTAACGTCTCTTTTCTGGATTTAGATACTTAGTGGGTATCGGCCTAATTCTGCTTTTAATGCATTATTTAGTGTTCTACTTTGTACACGGAGGATATTTTTGCAGAATTCTGCATGCAGAGTCTCAATTTGGTGTTTGTCCCATTTTGTGAAATCTTGGTTGTTGAGCGGACCCAGACCTCACAACAATAAAGGGCAATGGGCTCTATGACTGATTCAAGTATTTTTAGCCAGATTGTAAATGGTATGTTGAAATTTATGTTCCTTTTGATGGCATAGAATGCCCTTCTTGCCTTGTCTCTCAGATCGTTCACAGCTTTGTTGAAGTTACCTGTGGCGCTGATGTTTAGGCCGTAGTAAGTATAGTTTTTTGTGTGCTTTAGGGCAACGGTGTCTAGATTAATTTGTATTGGTTGTCCTGGTGACTGGACCTTTTTTGGAGCACTAATATTTTGGTCTTACTGAGATTTACTGTCAGGGCCCAGGTCTGGCAGTATCTGTGCAGAATATCTACGTGCTGCTGTAGGCCCTCCTTGGTTGGTGACAGAAGCACCAGATCATCAGCAAACAGTAGACATTTGACTTCAAATTCTAGTAGGGTGAGGCCGGGTGCTGCAAACTTTTCTATTGCCGGCGTCAATTAGTTGATATATATGTTGAAGAGGGTGGGGCTTAAGCTGCATCCCTGTCTCACCCCACGGCCCTGTGGGAAGAAATTTGTGTGTTCTTTGCCAATTTTAATCGCACACTTGTTGTTTGTGTACATGGATTTTATAATGACATATGTTTTACCCCCAATACCACTTTCCATCAAATTGTATAGCAGATCCTAATGCCAAATTGAGTCAAAGGCTTTTTTGAAATCAACAAAGCATGAGAAGGCTTTGCCTTTGTTTTGTTTGTCAATTAGGCTGTGCAGGGTGAATACATGGTCTGTTGTACGGTAATTTGGTAAGAAGCCAATTTGACATTTGCTCAGTACATTGTTTTGATTGAGGAAATGTACGAGTCTGCTGTTAATGATAATGCAGAGGATTGTCTCAAGGTTGCTGTTGACGCATATCCCACGGTAGTTATTGGGGTCAAATTTGTCTCAACTTTTGTGGATTGGGCTGATCAGTCCTTGGTTCCAAATATTGGGGAAGATGCCAGAGCTAAGGATGATGTTAAAGAGTTTTAGTATAGCCATTTGGAATTTGTTGTCTGTATATTTGATCATTTCATGAAGGATACCATCAACACCACATGCCTTTTTGGGTTGGAGGGTTTTTATTTTGTCCTGTAGCTCATTCAAGGTAATTGGAGAATCCAGTGGGTTCTGGTAGTCTTTAATAGTTGATTCTAAGATTTGTATGTGATCATGTATATGTTTTTGCTATAGAGCCAAAAAGATTGGAGAAGTGGTTTACCCATACATCTCCATTTTGGATAGATAATTCTTCGTGTTGTTGTTTGTTTAGTGTTTTCCAATTTTCCCAGAAGTGGTTAGAGTCTATGGATTCTTCAATTACATTGAGCTGATTTCTGACGTGCTGTTCCTTATTTTTCTGTAGCTCAGTCTCTCTCTCTCTCCCTAACTTTATACTGTCTAAAACACTACACACTGTATCTATTGGATACTTTAATTTCCATTAAACCTTTATGAATAGTCTAATATCATGTCTGTGTTGGAGTGGGGACCATGAATAGTCTAATAGCATGTCTGTGTTGGAGTGGGGACCATGAATAGTCTAATAGCATGTCTGTGTTGGAGTGGGGACCATGAATAGTCTAATATCATGTCTGTGTTGGAGTGGGGACCATGAATAGTCTAATAGCATGTCTGTGTTGGAGTGGGGACCATGAATAGTCTAATAGCATGTCTGTGTTGGAGTGGGGACCATGAATAGTCTAATATCATGTCTGTGTTGGAGTGGGGACCATGAATAGTCTAATATCATGTCTGTGTTGGAGTGGGGACCATGAATAGTCTAATATCATGTCTGTGTTGGAGTGGGGACCATGAATAATCTAATATCATGTCTATGTTGGAGTGGGGACCATGAATAGTCTAATATCATGTCTGTGTTGGACATGTCTGTGTTGGAGTGGGGACCATGAATAGTCTAATATCATGTCTGTGTTGGAGTGGGGACCATGAATAGTCTAATATCATGTCTGTGTTGGAGTGGGGACCATGAATAGTCTAATATCATGTCTGTGTTGGAGTGGGGACCATGAATAGTCTAATATCATGTCTGTGGTGGAGTGGGGACCATGAATAGTCTAATATCATGTCTGTGGTGGAGTGGGGACCATGAATAGTCTAATAGCATGGCTGTGTTGGAGTGGGGACCATGAATAGTCTAATATCATGTCTGTGTTGGAGTGGGGACCATGAATAGTCTAATATCATGTCTGTGTTGGAGTGGGGACCATGAATAATCTAATATCATGTCTATGTTGGAGTGGGGACCATGAATAGTCTAATATCATGTCTGTGTTGGAGTGGGGACCATGAATAGTCTAATATCATGTCTGTGTTGGAGTGGGGACCATGAATAGTCTAATATCATGTCTGTGGTGGAGTGGGGACCATGAATAGTCTAATATCATGTCTGTGGTGGAGTGGGGACCATGAATAGTCTAATATCATGTCTGTGTTGGAGTGGGGACCATGATTAATATAATATCATGTCTGTGTTGGAGTGGGGACCATGAATAACATGCTGACCACACTGCTCGCGCGCCAACGAGCGTCTGAGTTACCAATGGCTAAAATAGAAGTCAGTTCTATTTGTGATGCTGATCACGGTGCAAGTCTTGCCTCTCCCATCTCCTCATTGGTTTATAAAAGCAGATACCCACGTTCCATCTCCTCATTGGTTATACCCACATGGGTGATTGAAAGATGAACTGAATTTGGTCGGTCGTCGTGGTAACTATGAAAGTTAGATGCTAATTGTCATATAAAGTCCAGAGAACAAAAAGCCTGGAAGGAGGAGAGACGACTAGAAACGATTCGCTTGACCATTTTATGTGTGGAATAATTGTCGGAGAAGCGGACCTTGTGCATTTGAGGTAAAATAACAACTCAACGTTTATATCCCAGGACAAATTATCTAGCAACAGCATGCTAGCTAAGTAGAACAAATGATCTAGCAACTGCAAGCTAGCTAGCTAAATTGCCATAAATGTTTAATGCTTTCGACCTGTCCCCAAATTAATATAGTTGGTTCAGCGTTTGTTTTGATATTTCAACCTGCGTGTCGTGATCACGTTTTGTCTGGTGTGGGGTGACAAAATCAATTTGCGCACGATGGCGCACGATGGCGCACGATGGTGCACGCGTGCGGCCTGCTTGTGTATGGTGTAATAGCATTGCTCTGGTGGAGTGGGGACCATGAATCATATAACACCATGGCTGTATTAGAGTAATAGTTGAGTAAATATTCATTACGACATTTTCCAACGGCCCACATTCCAATAAATTCTCATTTCCTGTTGATCTAATTAGAACCTGCAGGAATTTGTTTTCATCTATTATTCAGAGAAAACAAGAGAAACTCAGGCACCGGTGTAATTTTTATGGATTTATAACAGAGGAAAGGCTATTATTTTATTAAGCACCTCTTTAATCGTGTTCAGACGCCCCGCTGGTGTGTTCAGGCTTTGTCTTAGAGCCCAACATATGTTAGCTATATGCTACGTGTTACAGATGTAAGATCTTAATTTGATCACCCTGTTACATGATTACTTTACTGGGAAAGTGTATTTCAGGTTCAAAAAGGCTTCTGAAGTTTGTCATTTCCACTTTGAAATGTCAAACGTAATTTTTCCCTTATGAAAAGTGTATCCCCCTACAAAAAATGTTCCTTAATTATAATCTACACAATTGTTATAATTTCCTATTGCTGCAGGATTATTTTTCAAAACTATTTTTTTTTAAATGAATATCTTAAATATGTATATTATGTGGCATTCTCAAAAGGCTTACATGAGGAGAGGAGATATCAGATGCTTCCAATCGTCTTCCCATTTTTTCAGTAAGGACCTTCACATACCCTGTTTCCCTTCCTCTACATACCTTTCCCCATCTCTTTTCTCTCTCCTCCTCCTCTCCAATATCTCCATCTCTCTCTTTCCTCTCTCCTCCTCCTCTCCAATATCTCCATCTCTCTCTCTTTCCTCTCTCCTCCTCCTCTCCAATATCTCCATCTCTCTCTCTTTCCTCTCTCCTCCTCCTCTCCAATATCTCCATCTCTCTCTTTCCTCTCTCCTCCTCCTCTCCAATATCTCCATCTCTCTCTTTCCTCTCCCCTCCTCCCCTCCAATATCTCCATCTCTCTCCCACCCTCTTTCCTCTCTACATCTCTCTCTCTTTTCTCTCTCCTCCTCACTATCTCCATCTCTCTCTTTTCTCTCTCCTCCTCCTCTCCAATATCTCCATCTCTCTCCCACCCTCTTTCCTCTCTCCTTCTCCATCTCTCTCTCTCTCTCTTTCTCTCTCCTCCTCCTCTCCACTATCTCCATCTCTCTCCCACCCTTGTTTCTGTCTCCTCATCCTTTCCCATCTCTCTCTCTGTCTCTCTGTGTGTCTCTCTCTCTCTCTCTCTGTGTCTCTCTCTCTCTTTTCTCTTTCTTTCTCCTCTCCCAAGTCTCCATCTCTCAGTTCTCTCACATCCTCCTTAATATGCCATTTAGCAGACGCTTTTATCCAAAGCGACTTACAGTCATGTGTGCATACATTCTATGTATGGGTGGTCCCGGGAATCGAACCCACTACCCTGGCATTACAAGCGCCATGCTCTACCAACTGAGCTACAGAAGGACCTCTCTCCAACCTGTGGTACTTCATAGTTCTCCCCCTCCCTGTCTCTCTTCCTCGTTCTCACCTCCCCAGTGTGCTAGCATGTTTGTGCTTGATCGACCTGTAGCTCTCTCTCTCTCTTCCAGTGTGTTATGTTTGGATGACCCACAGTAGAGAAGCCAATGCTTTCTGTGTGTTACCTGATAAATCATTAAGAGTGTGGTAAATGACCAGAATCCTCTGGGGTAAACCTATCCACCGCAGAGACCATTTTACGGCTAAAACAAACCGAGACCCATTAGGGTCCAAGTCGCTCCGGCCTGGGAAAACTTAAATGCAATTTGTTTTCTTAAGGCCTTCGTAATTATGATCCCCCATTCTCCATTGCTTTATTTCCCCACCCACGTCACCTTGGAGAGGCCGATGGAAAAAACAGGAGAGTCAATTAGGGTTAGTGCTAAGTGGATGAGGTGGAAAACAGTCTAGACAGTATTCCTGTTCTGCAGCCTGGGGGTGTTGGGAGTCTGGAATATACACTGTTAATTCCTGAGATAAACAGGTGCAAGATTGGAGAGGGAGATCAGAGAAAAATAATGTTTTCCAGCACACAGATCTGACCTAGAATGAATTAAGCTGTGTGCTGGAAACCATTGGTAGAGCAAAGGGTAAAGTAGGTCATGTGGTGCTCATCTGAATGCTTTGTCCGGTTTGATGTACCAGGCGAGACAGTTCGATCACATATTATTACAATATGTTTTGTTTTGGTGTTCAAAAGCGTTCGGCACATTCTTTTTTCAGCTGTTGGAGCACACAGTGGGGATTCTCCAATGAAGTGTTCGCTGTCATTCAACAACTGACGACTAGTTTTCGTGCAATTATTTTCAGTTGATAAATACTGCACCAAACATCTTAGTTAGATGTAAAATGTTGCGACTGAGATCTCCTTGGCAAAAACTTAAAAATGAATGATACATTTCTTGAGTTATCTTAGATTCATTCAGACTATTTTGAGGAAGTGTACTTGTTGCTACGCCATCTGAAGAGGGACAAACATTAATTATTCAAGCGATGGTCTCACAGATGTTCGTCTAGGCGAGTTCTGCTAGGAGCAAACCGAACCTAGTATGCGGATGCCTTTACAAGAGGACGTGGTGTAGGTGGAAGGATACATTAAGTAGTTTAGGGTTGAGAGGTGGAGGGATATCTGAGGTGTGCTGAAGTGGGATAGGTGGAAGGATGTCCAAGGTGCTTGAGGGTGTGAGATGGTGTAGGTGGAAAGATACATTAGGTGCTTTAGGTAGAGGTGGTGATATGTGGTGCTGTAGGGGTGTTGTTGGGTAGGTGGAGGGATATGTGGTCCTTTCAGGGGTGAGGTGGGAGAGGTGGAGGGATATGTGGTGGGTAGGGTGGGAGAGGTGGAGGGATATGTGGTAGGTGAGATGGGAGAGGTGGAGGGATATGTGGTGCTGTAGGGGTGTTGTTGGTTAGGTGGAGGGATATGTGGTCCTTTCAGGGGTGAGGTGGGAGAGGTGGAGGGATATGTGGTGGGTGGGGTGGGGTGGGAGAGGTGGAGGGATATGTGGTAGGTGAGATGGGAGAGGTGGAGGGATATGTGGTGCTTTAGGGGGTGAGGTGGGAGAGGTGGAGGGATATGTGGTAGGTGAGATGGGAGAGGTGGAGGGACATGTGGTGCTTTCGGGGTGAGGTGGGAGAGGTGGAGGGATATGTGGTGCTTTAGGGGGTGAGGTGGGAGATGTGGAGGGATATGTGGTGCTTTAAGGGGTGAGGTGGGAGATGTGGAGCGATATGTGGTAGGTGAGATGGGAGAGGTGGAGGGATATGTGGTGCTTTAGGGGGTGAGGTGGGAGAGGTGGAGGGATATGTGTTGCTTTAGGGGGTGAGGTGGGAGAGGTGGAGGGATATGTGTTGCTTTAGGGGGTGAGGTGAGAGAGGTGGAGGGATATGTGGTGCTTTAGGGGGTGAGGTGGGAGAGGTGGAGGGATATGTGTTGCTTTAGGGGGTGAGGTGGGAGAGGTGGAGGGATACATGAGTGGTGGTTGAACTCAGCAGTTGATTCACTTGACTAGTCATTTTGGTATTTCACCAACAGTGTAAGGAAAATCAGCCAGGTCACCCATGATACAAGTCAGTATTCAACATCCATCCATGTCTGATTATGTCGGGAGAGGACGTGGAAACCGTTCCACTAGGGGCAACAGTGATTGCTGTTACCTTCGAGTAGGATTCAGTTTCACTAGGGTGTTTTGGATGGGGATGGTGCCTCTGATTCCAAAGGTTGCATCCAACGATAGAAAGTTGTCCTGAAAATGGTCTTACAAAATTGTCTGCAGCTTCCAAACGATTATAATCCCTCTATGGAGAAAGAGGAGACTTGTGAACACTATGCTGTTCTCCGTTTTGCTCTACGAACCCCACAAGCGTCTTGGGGCTCGTCTGAAGTCGGTACAGCCGATCTTTCAACTTCAGTCCGTAGCGTCTGAACAGTTCTGGTTACAATGTGGAAAGGTGAGACACTCACGGCCCACAGGCCTCACAAGACTCGTCTGATGCTCCTCCAGTACCCGTTGAAAAAATGAATGGAAGTATATATAGGGAGGATTAAATACATGTAAGAAAATACAGAATAATAGTTCCTGATATTTCTAATATCTCTCAGATGTAGGACAGACACGTCAGAACAAACATATTTTTTGGGGTGGGTCAGCTATCTGTTGTTCCATATAGTGAATCTGTTATTCAATTTGTTTGAATGTGCTAACAGCAGTTAGGCTAAACAGGGCTTAAACTCTTATCGGTTAAAGGAAAACTCTGCCGAAAACAATTTTTTAGTAGTTGTTTCAATAGTCCATTGTTGACATAGTCCCAAAATGTTTTGCTTGTCAGCAATCAAAACAACAACAACTACTTTTAAAATCACTGTATGATGCATTACACGATGCTCTGTTTTGAATCATACAGGGATGACTCCTGTATCTTGAAAACATGATTGATGATAAGCAAATCATTTTGGTACTAATTAAATAAACACCAGAAGAAAGTTTTTGGGTAGAGAGAGAGAGAGAGAGAGAGAGAGAGAGAGAGAGAGAGAGAGAGAGAGAGAGAGAGAGAGAGAGAGAGAGACTTCTTCCACTTTCCCCATGCTCCCTGCTCCTGTGGCAAGGACCTCAACATGACAGCAAGACATACGCCCAGGCCGTGAGCAGAGCAACAGGCCCAACCCCCACTATTACACCCGCCCAAGCCCCATCCTGTGACAGGCCCAACCCCCACTATTACACCCACCCAATCCCCATTCTGTAACAGGCCCAACCCCCACTATTACACCCGACCAAGCCCCATCCTGTGACCTAAGAGGTCTGTATCAGATGCTCAACATGCTCTGCTCACACCTACTGTGATGGTCTGGGCCTTAAACACACAAAAACAACACTAGACACTATGGAACACAAAGTGTTTACTATCTCAACATGGAATATACAAGATATGAGGCCATCTGGCTTTGGCCTAAAGAGCAGGAACACAGGTTTCATCAAAGACATTGGAAATAGAGGAGAAGGACCCACTGGTTGCCCTCTAGGTCCTACAGAACGCCAGGGTAGTGGGTTCTCCCGGGACCACCCATAGTCACACATGACTGTAAGTCCCTTTGGATAAAAGCGTCTGCTAAATGGCATATATTATATATTATTATAGGTTACAGAGAGCTGGTAGTCTCATCCACCATCTACCAGATTTGAAACAGAGAAGAGACTCAGGGGGATGTTAATTTGGTATAGAGCAGACCTAACCCACTCTATTAAAGTAGTCAAAACAGGAACATTTTACATTTAGCTATAATTTAATAAAGAACTTATCTCCACAGAGAAAATTGTCCTCCTGTGTGCTACCTACACCCCCCCCCCCACTAGAAATCCCAGACTTTAGTGATGACAACTTCTCCATCCTAGACTGGAAGACCAACAAACTACAGGCTCAGGGACTGTGGAAACCTAAATGCCAGAACTGGACAAGAACCCAACACCGTCAGCACACAGGGGGACAAACACCTGCCTGGGGGTGACAGCATTCCATCCCTCATATGCCCTCCTAGACACAACTATGACAACATGACCAACAAAAATGGGTCACAACCCTTACAGCCCTTTTGTACGCTGGGTATGTAGTACATAGTCAATGGTAGGGTTTGAAGGGAGTCCTATGGTAGGTACAGTACACCTATAGCTCATTTCTTGGCAGTAGTATTGTAGACTACTTTATCACTGACCTCAACCCAGAGTCTCTTAAAGCATTCACAGTCAGTCCACTGACTCCCCTATCAGATCACAGCAAAATCACACTCTACTTGAACAGAACAATACTCAATCATGAGGCATCAAAGCCAAAGGAACTGAATAATATTAAGAAATCCACCAAAAAAACTATTAGGCAACAACAAATCAATGCCTTTTGGACAATTTCCTGGACAAAAGGATTCACTGTAACAGTGAAGGTGTAAACTCAGCAGTAGTATACCTAAACAGTATATTCGACCTCTCAGCTTCCCTATCAAATTGAAAAAATGACAAATGGTTTGATGGAGAATGATGAAGAATGCATAAGAAAGAAATTGAGAAATGTGTTCAACCAAAAACATAGAGACTCAGAAAACCTGAGCCTACGCCTTCACTATGGTGAATCACTAAAACAATACAGAAATACACTACTGAAAACCTGAGTCTACGCCTTCACTATGGTGAATCACTAAAACAATACAGAAATACACTACTGAAAACCTGAGTCTACGCCTTCACTATGGTGAATCACTAAAACAATACAGAAATACACTACTGAAAACCTGAGCCTACGCCTTCACTATGGTGAATCACTAAAACAATACAGAAATACACTGCTGAAAACCTGAGCCTACGCCCTCACTAAATCACTAAAACAATACAGAAATACACTACTGAAAACCTGAGCCTACGCCTTCACTATGGTGAATCACTAAAACAATACAGAAATACACTGCTGAAAACCTGAGCCTACGCCCTCACTATGGTGAATCACTAAAACAATGCAGAAATACACTACTGAAAACCTGAGCCTACGCCCTCACTATGGTGAATCACTAAAACAATGCAGAAATACACTACTGAAAACCTGAGTCTACGCCTTCACTATGGTGAATCACTAAAACAATACAGAAATACACTACTGAAAACCTGAGCCTACGCCCTCACTATGGTGAATCACTAAAACAATGCAGAAATACACTACTGAAAACCTGAGCCTACGCCTTCACTATGGTGAATCACTAAAACAATACAGAAATACACTACTGAAAACCTGAGCCTACGCCTTCACTATGGTGAATCACTAAAACAATGCAGAAATACACTACAGCAAAAGAATGAACAGCACGTCAGAAATCAGCTCAATGTAATTAAATAATCCATAGAATCTAACCACTTCTGCAAAAATGTGAAAACTCTAAACAGACAACAACACGAAGAGTTATCGATCCAAAACGGTGATGTATGGATAAACCACTTATCCAATCTATTTGGCTCTATAACAAAGAACAAACAGCAAAAACATATACATGATCACATACCTACCCCGGTCAACAGCACTGCACCCCCCACAGAAACTCGCCCAAGCCTTCCCCATTTCTCCTTCTCCTAAATCCAGTCAGCTGATGTTCTGAAAGAGCTGAAAATCTAGACCCCTACAAATCAGCCAGGCTAGACAATCTGGACCCTTTCTTTCTAAAATGATCTGCTGAAATTGTTGCCACCCCTATTACTAGCCTGTTCAACCTCTCTTTCTTGTCGACTAAGATTCCCAAAGATTGTAAAGCAGCTGCGGTCATCCCCCTCTTCAAAGGGGGGGACACTCTTGACCCAAACTGCTACAGACCTATATCAATCCTACCCTGCCTTTCTAAGGTCTTTGAAAGCCAAGTCAACAAACAGATTACCGACCATTTCGAATCTCACCATACCTTCTCTGCTATGCAATCTGGTTTCAGAGCTGGTCATGGGTGCACCTCAGCCATGCTCAAGAGCCAAAACGATATCTTAACCGCCATCGATAAGAAACATTACTGTGCAGCCGTATTCATTGATCTGGCCAAGGCTTTCGACTCTGTCAATCACCACATCCTCATCGGCAGACTCGACAGCCTTGGTTTCTCAAATGATTGCCTTGCCTGGTACACCAACTACTTCTCTGATAGAGTTCAGTGTGTCAAATCGGAGGGTCTGCTGTCCGGACCTCTGGCAGTCTCTATGGGGGTGCCACAGGGTTCACTTCGTGGACCGACTCTCTTCTCTGTATACATCAACGATGTCGCTATTGCTGCTGGTGAGTCTCTGATCCACGTCTACGCAGACGACACCATTCTGTATACTTCTGGCCTTCTTTGGCCACTGTGTTAACAATCCTCCAGGCAAGCTTCAATGCCATACAACTCTCATTCCGTGGCCTCCAATTGCTCTTAAATAAAAGTAAAACTAAATGCATGCTCTTCAACCGATCGCTGCCTGCACCTGCCCGCCTGTCCAACATCACTACTCTGGACGGCTCTGACTTAGAATACGTGGACAACTACAAATACCTAGGTGTCTGGTTAGACTGTAAACTCTCCTTCCAGACCCACATCAAACATCTCCAATCCAAAGTTAAATCTGGAATTGGCTTCCTATTTCGCAAAACAAAGCATCCTTCACTCATGCTGCCAAACATACCCTTGTAAAACTGACCATCCTACCAATCCTCGATTTCGACGATGTCATTTACAAAATAGCCTCCAGTATCCTACTCAACAAATCCATTTGTCACCAAAGCCCCATACACTACCCATCTGTACGCTCTCGTTGGCTGGCCCTCGCTTCGTACTCGTCGCCAAACCCACTGGCTCCATGTCATCTACAAGACCCTGCTAGGTAAAGTCCCCCCTTATCTCAGCTCGCTGGTCACCATAGCATCACCCACCTGTAGCACGTGCTCCAGCAGGTATATCTCTCTGGTCACCCCCAAAACCAATTCTTTCTTTGGCAGCCTCTCCTTCCAGTTCTCTGCTGCCAATGACTGGAACGAACTACAAAAATCTCTGAAACTGGAAACACTTATCTCCCTCACTAGCTTTAACCACCAACTGTCAGAGCAGCTCACAGATTACTGCACCTGTACATAGCCCACCTATAATTTAGCCCAAACAACTACCTCTTTCCCTACTGTATTTATTTTATTTATTTATTTATTTTGCTCCTTTGCACCCCATTATTTGTATTTCTACTTTGCACATTCTTCCACTGCAAATCTACCATTCCAGTGTTTTACTTGCTATATTGTATTTACTTTGCCACCATGGCCTTTTTTGCCTTTACCTCCCTTATCTCACCTCATTTGCTCACATCGTATATAGACTTATTAATACTGTATTATTGACTGTATGTTTGTTTTACTCCATGTGTAACTCTGTTTCGTTGTATGTGTCGAACTGCTTTGCTTTATCTTGGCCAGGTCGCAATTGTAAATGAGAAATTGTTCTCAACTTGCCTACCTGGTTAAATAAAGGTGAAATAAATAAATAAAATACAAATCTTAGAATCAACTATTAAAGACTACCAGAACCAACTATATTTTCCAATTACATTGAATGAACTGCAGGACAAAACACAAACCCGCCAAACCACAAAGTCCTGTGGGGTTGATTGTATCCTAAATGAAATTTTAAAAATATACAGACCACAAATTCCAATTGGCTACACTTAAACTTAAACTTTAACATCATCCTTAGCTCTGGCATATTCCCCAAAATTTGGAACCAAGGACTGATCACCCCAATCGACAAACGTGGAGACAAATTTGATCCCAATAACTCCTGGGGGATATGCATCAACAGCAACCTTGGGAAAATCCTCTGTATTATCATTAACAGCAGACTCGTTCATTTCCTCAGCGAAAACAATGCACTGAGCAAATGTCAAACTGGCTTTTTACCAAATTACCGTTCAACAGACCACATATTCACCCTGCACACCCTAATTGACAAACAAACCAAAACAAAGGCAAAGTCTTTGTTGATATCAAAAAAGCTTTTGACTCCATTTGGCATGAGGGTCTGCTATACAAATTGATGGAAAGTGGTGTTAGGGGACAAAACAGACAATATTATAAAAAACATGGCAAAAAACACACATTTCTTTCAACAGGGCTGAGGGTTGAGAAAGGGATGTAGCTTAAGCCCCACCCTCTTCAACATATATACCAACAAATTGGCAAGTACAGGAGAACAGTCTGCAGCACCCGGCCTACCAGAATCTGAAGTCAAATTTCTTCTGTTTACTGATGGTCTGGTGCTTCTGTCCCCAACCAATGAGGGTATTCAGCAGCACCTAGATCTTCTGCACAGATTCTGTCAGACCTGGGCCCTGACAGTAAATCTCAGGAAGACAAAAATAATGCTGTTCAAAAAAAGGTCCAGTTGTCAGGACCACGAATACAAATTCCATCTAGACACAGTTGCCCTAGAGCACACAAAAAACGATACATACTTCGGCCTAAACATCAGCACCACAGGTAACACAAAACTGTGAATGATCTGAGAGACAAGGCAAGAAGGGCCTTCCATGCCATCAAAACAATCATAAATTTGGATCTGGATAAAAAAATACTTGAATCAGTTATAGAACACATTGTCTGGGGTCCACTCACCAACCAAGAATTCACAAAATGGGACAAACACCAAATTGAGACTTCTGCTATAATTTCCTCAGTGTACAACGTAAAACACCAAATAATGTATGCAGAGCTGAATTAAGCTGATACCCACTAATTATCAAAATTCAGAAAAGAGACATTAAATTCTACAACCACCTAAAAGGAAGCGATTCCCAAACCTTCCATAACAAAGCCATCACCTACAGAGAGATGAATCTGGAGAAGAGGTCACTAAGCAAGCTGGTGCTGGGGCTCTGTTCACAAACACAAACAGATCTCACAGAGCCCCAGGACAGCAACACAAGTTAGACCCAACCAAATCATGAGAAAACAAATAGATAATTACTTGACACATTGGAAAGAATTTACAAAAGCAAACTGGAATGCTGTTTAGCCCTCAACAGAGAGTACACAGTGGCAGAATACCTGACCACTGTGACCGGCCCAAAATTAAGCAAATATTTGTACAGACTCAGTGAGCATAGCCTTGCTATTGAGAAAGGCCGCCGTAGGCAGACCTGGCTCTCAAGAGAAGACAGGCTATGTGCTCACTGCCCACAAAATGAGGTGGAAACCGAGCTGCACTTCCTAACCTCCTGCCCAATGTATGA
>NC_060179.1:78809057-78831557 GCF_021184085.1 Oncorhynchus gorbuscha
ACTATATGTGGTAACATAAAACTACATGTGATAACATAAAACTACATGTGGTAACATAAAACTATATGTGGTAACATAAAACTATATGTGGTAACATAAAACTATATGTGGTAACATAAAACTACACATGTGGTAACATAAAACTACACATGTGGCAACATAAAACTATATGTGGTAACATAAAACTACATGTGATAACATAAAACTACATGTGGTAACATAAAACTACATGTGGTAACATAAAACTATATGTGGTAACATAAAACTATATGTGGTAACATAAAACTACATGTGATAACATAAAACTACATGTGGTAACATAAAACTACATGTGGTAACATAAAACTACACGTAATCACATGGGAGCACGTGAGAACATGATCTCATGTGAAATATACCTTGACATTACATATGTGACAACATGTGGAAACTCAAATGTAATTTTGAATATTTTACTTTGAATGCATAATTGACATGACTTTGACTTTAATATAAACAGTCATGGTACACTAGAGGTTATTATCTAATTGCTGTAAAAAATATGGTATATCTAGTTACTGTATTTTTACAGTAGGTCTATGGACATAATAGAGATTGGCAATAACACATTTTTTCAGTTAAAATAAAGTAAATATATGACAAAAGCGTGTAGTTGTTATTTCTATTAATTGACAGTATGCTGCTATATTCTGATTTCAATTGCTGTAAAATATTGACCTCTTGGTCACTAGCAAGCTGTACAGTCCTGCTACAGTGCAGCTACACCACCAGATCTGTGAGTGTGAAAAAGAGATATGGCCACAGACTTATTGGCTATAATACATTTCAGCACTTTGCTAAAAGCTGCCACAGAATCAAGCAAATAATTGTCTAATTAACACCACCAGTGTAAAACTAGCAGTGGTCAAGGACACTTGACATAGAGTATATGTTCATTCTTTGGGGATTTGAACAGTAACATTGGCTGTGACTGGGGCTGTAACTGGGGCTCTAACTAGGGTTGAAATAAAGGTATAATTATAGACTATTTCAGAAGAACAGAATAGCATACTCAGTTGTCCTTATGTTAGGTCCTCATCTGGCTTTGCCATATGGCTGTGGGCTACACTAGTTCATTTAGCAGACAAGATTTGCTTAGAATTCCATGGCATTATTTTATATTATTTTATAGTACAAAGAATGCAATTGAAAAACGCTGAATAAAATAGAGGAAATTTTCTCCAAATGATTTGAAGGAGTGCGCACATGCTGCTATTCTGTGTTAAGCGCTTAACAAAGAAATAGGTATTCCTATATGCTTAAATTAGAGTTATAAAATAAATTTTAGTTGTTCTACAAAAGCTATATGTTTTGATTTTTAATACAATATAAGGCTGCATGACGCGACTCTAATGACGATTTGAAAAAAGTTGCTACAAAGGCATGAGCTCTGCTTTTTTTATGCAGGCTGTACACACTACATCAGTCACTCATTCACAATTTCAGAAGCACTTGATAATGCCTCAAATTTCACTGCGGCATCCTCTTTGTGTGGTCGTGATGCACCCGAAAACAATCCATGCTTTTTGTGGCCAGTGGCTGTTGTGCCCTCCTCCCTGAGTGCTGCGTGCTCCATCACGTGATCGTGTCTTTCTCACAGGCTACAAGTGAAGACAAACCCATCCGGGACACAATTGCACGCGTCCTCATCCAACTCCAAGGTGCATATTGAATATATTGGAAGAACTGTCCACAATTACTTTCCATCAGCCAACAAGATGAATAGGCATAATGAACAGCAAAAGCACTAGACTATGTCAATCAACTATCCCCCTATTATATTCTTTGCGAGAATTAAATATTCCAAACATAGTCTTGAGACAGTTGTGCATCCCAGTTCTTTCTGATCAGTTGTGCATCCCCCTCAAAACCTTTTTTTTCTCGCAATGTGACTATCACAACAGATCAGAAAGTTTATCTTAAAATAGTAGGCTATTTCTTCACATTGTAAGCGCAGCAGTGCGCACATGGTAGGTGGCTATAAGTGCGAATGTTCCATTAGTAGAAAACACCAAAACACCAAAAGTGCCCGCAAATACAATTATGCATGTAATGTTTTTATAGTAAAGGTGCATTTCTATGGAGGAAGTTATCTTCCCCAAACTTAAGTGCTGCTTATGTATGCCAGTAAGTTTCTACACCTCTTGTAAAGCAGATTAATGTGCTTAATTTTAAAGAAGTTTTTTGGCCACTTTAGTTGTGATTACAAGCCTTATTAAAACATATATTTCCATGGGCTAGGCTACATGAGGTGTGTGATTTCAAAAAGTTGCAAAAAAAAAAGTGTATTTTTTCCATATGCTGGGCATCAAGTGATAATATATAATTCACAAGTGACACGGTAATATTGTCACCCATCAGACTATTCTTGTTTTAATCTTATTTTTACATATACTAAATAATATATGTGTGAAATTTGTTTCGATTTGGAATGGACCATTATCATACACCTGTATCAAAACAGGGCCAGCTGTAAAAATACATGTCATCTCTGCTCTTAAATAGGTGGTAGGCTATTAATGACCATCAGCAGCATCAGCACCATCAGAGCTTTGAGAAGCCCAGTTACCGTGACTAAATGTTTACTTGGAATTTGACTGTGATCATGACTCGTGACCGCCGGTGTGGCGGTAAAGTGGTCACCATAACAACCCTAGTCACAACCCTAGTTACAACCCTAGTTACAACAAGGAACACAGACTGAGACCAAGGTCTCTTTTAGAGCTGGGCTCTGTGTATACATGTTTACACATACAGTTTAGCTACAATCATTATGAAACGACACAAGACAAACAAAACCATCACAGATAATACAAAATAATACAGCAACAGATTACATTTACACACATGTTATTCCCCTAACAGCACAAGAACTTGCATTACCAGAAACATTTACAAGCAAAATAAAAATCCTCCAATGAATATTTAAAATGGGCAACAGGGGGACACACTTCTCAAGTTGAAGTTTATTCTGCAGACTATTCAATAGGCAAGGAGCGTAACAGGAAGAGGCAGCGATACCCAACTCTGTGGAGATCACATGGGCCTCAAGTGGAATCCATGCTTCAGACCTGGTTTTAGGAATTATAATTATAATGTTGATGAGTGATGATAAATAAGAAGGTAGCTTTATCAGAAGTGCTTTATGGACAAACACGAGAGCATGTTGTTCTCGTCTCACGAACAGCGAAGTCCAACCCACATTTTGACACAGCGGTGAATATATTTTCTTCAAATCATGTTTATTTAGAGCTGTCTAAAATAAATTATGGATTTATTGTCATGGTGTAGGCTATATGAAATGGATTTATTAGACTTTTTTAAAATGTACATTTTACTAAGGTCTGCATTAGTGGCTCGTAGGCTATGCATGAAAGCTAAGAGATGCTGAATGTGTTTATGTTAATTAACAGTAAATTACAGAGAGACAGGCAGTTATTTGCTTGCCAATCACCGGCTGCCCCTAGTCATGACTTTTTGTCAGCTGGTAACAGTCATGGTAATCGACCGCTAATTAACATAAACACGTTTAGCATCTCCAGGCCTCCACATATATACGCCTTTGGAACATCTACATTTAAACAAGTCTAACAAATTAATTTAATGTACACCAATAAATCCATTATTTATTTTAGGTCTAACGAAACATTATGATATGTATTTTTTATTAAAAAATAAATAAAAAAACAGAATATGAGTTGTGTGTTTCCTGTATATGTGCCATGTCATTGGCTGTGGTTTTGTTCATTTAGCAGGCAAGATATGCTTATCAGTCCCGTGCCATTATTTTATAATATATGATTTTAAAGTAAGAATATTATAAAATTAAACTTAATTGATGGAAAAATATAAAGGATATTTTTCACATTGAGGAGGAAGTTTGCATATGAAGTGGCAAAACTGAGCTTAGAAGTGATCATTTGAAACAGGTCCTTTTGAGTTATTTAGGCAACTTTAGTTCTGAACGATACAAACCTTAGAATGTATTAGAAAATGAAAACATATATTGGCTGCATAATGGGACTATAGGGTATTAATTATTTGAGAAAGTCGCAAAAAAAGCTTACGCTTTGTCCCTTGCCTCAGGCTGCAAACAGTGTTCTCTCATCAAGTGATCATAGTCTCACCCATCAGACTATTCTCAATTTAATCTTGTCTTTACTAATATTCTAAATTAGGTCCAATTTAGAATGGCGCATGATCAAATGGGCAGGAACAGGGACAGGAAAAGGGGCATGAACAGGGGTAGGAACAGGGGCAGGAACAGGGGTAGGAACAGGGGCAGGAACAGGGGAAGGAACAGGGGAAGGAACAGGGGAAGGAACAGGGGTAGGAACAGGGGCAGGAACAGGGGAAGGAACAGGGGAAGGAACAGGGGGTAGGAACAGGGGCAGGAACAGGGGGAAGGAACAGGGGCAGGAACAGGGACAGGAACATGGGCAGGAACAGGGAAAGGAACAAGGGCAGGAACAGGGGTAGGAACAGGGGCAGGAACAGGGGAAGGAACAAGGGCAGGAACAGGGACAGGAACAGGGGAAGGAACAAGGGCAGCAACAAGGGCAGGGGAAAAATACACACCCTAATAGCGAATGTGTAGTGTCAACAACGCAGCCACTGCCAGCTAGCCTACAAAGTCAACAACGCAGCCACTGCCAGCTAGCCTACTTCAGCAGTACTGTATCATTTTAATCATTTTAGTCAATAAGATTCTTGCTAGGTAAGCTTAACTTTCTGAACATTCGAGACGTGTAGTCCACTTGTCATTCCAATCTCCTTTGCATTAGCGTAGCCTCTTCTGTAGCCTGTCAACTATGTGTCTGTCTATCCCTGTTCTGCCCTCTCTGCACAGACCATACAAACGCTCCACACCGCGTGGCCGCGGCCACCCTAATCTGGTGGTCCCAGCGCGCACGACCCACGTGGAGTTCCAGGTCTCCGGTAGCCTCTGGAACTGCCGATCTGCGGCCAACAAGGCAGAGTTCATCTCAGCCTATGCCTCCCTCCAGTCCCTCGACTTCTTGGCACTGACGGAAACATGCATCACCACAGATAACACTGCTACTCCTATTGCTCTCTCTTCGTGCGCCCACGTGTTCTCGCACATCCTCATCTCTCCCAAGTGGTCATTCTCTCTTTCTCCCCTTAACCATCTGTCTATCGCCTCCTTTGAATTCCATGCTGTCACAGTTACCAGCCCTTTCAAACTTAACATCCTTATCATTTATCGCCCTCCAGGTTCCCTCGGAGAGTTCATCAATGAGCTTGATGCCTTGATAAGCTCCTTTCCTGAGGACGGCTCACCTCTCACAGTTCTGGGCGACTTTAACCTCCCCACGTCTACCTTTGACTCATTCCTCTCTGCCTCCTTCTTTCCACTCCTCTCCTCTTTTGACCTCACCCTCTCACCTTCCCCCCCTACTCACAAGGCAGGCAATACGCTCGACCTCATCTTTACTAGATGCTGTTCTTCCACTAACCTCATTGCAACTCCCCTCCAAGTCTCCGACCACTACCTTGTATCCTTTTCCATCTCGCTCTCATCCAACACTTCCCACACTGCCCCTACTCGGGTGGTATCGCGCCGTCCCAACCTTCGCTCTCTCTCCCCCGCTACTCTCTCCTCTTCCATCCTATCATCTCTTCCCTCTGCTCAAACCTTCTCCAACCTATCTCCTGATTCTGCCTCCTCAACCCTCCTCTCCTCCCTTTCTGCATCCGTTGACTCTCTATGTCCCCTATCCTCCAGGCCGGCTCGGTCCTCCCCTCCCGCTCCGTGGCTCGACAACTCATTGCGAGCTCACAGAACAGGGCTTCGGGCAGCCGAGCGGAAATGGAGGAAAACTCGCCTCCCTGTGGACCTTGCATCCTTTCACTCCCTCCTCTCTACATTTTCCTCCTCTGTTTCTGCTGCTAAAGCCACTTTCTACCACTCTAAATTCCAAGCATCTGCCTCTAACCCTAGGAAGCTCTTTGCCACCTTCTCCTCCCTCCTGAATCCCCCCCCCCCTCCTCCCTCTCTGCAGATGACTTCGTCAACCATTTTGAAAAGAAGGTCGACGACATCCGATCCTCGTTTGCTAAGTCAAACGACACCGCTGGTTCTGCTCACACTGCCCTACCATGTGCTCTGACCTCTTTCTCCCCTCTCTCTCCAGATTAAATCTCGCGTCTTGTGACGGCCGGCCGCCCAACAACCTGCCTGCTTGACCCTATCCCCTCCTCTCTTCTCCAGACCATTTCCGGAGACCTTCTCCCTTACCTCACCTCGCTCATCAACTCATCCCTGACCGCTGGCTACGTCCCTTCCGTCTTCAAGAGAGCGAGAGTTGCACCCCTTCTGAAAAAACCTACACTCGATCCCTCCGACGTCAACAACTACAGACCAGTATCCCTTCTTTCTTTTCTCTCCAAAACTCTTGAACGTGCCGTCCTTGGCCAGCTCTCCTGCTATCTCTCTCTGAATGACCTTCTTGATCCAAATCAGTCAGGTTTCAAGACTAGTCATTCAACTGAGACTGCTCTTCTCTGTATCACGGAGGCGCTCCGCACTGCTAAAGCTAACTCTCTCTCCTCTGCTCTCATCCTTCTAGACCTATCGGCTGCCTTCGATACTGTGAACCATCAGATCCTCCTCTCCACCCTCTCCGAGTTGGGCATCTCCGGCGCGGCCCACGCTTGGATTGCGTCCTACCTGACAGGTCGCTCCTACCAGGTGGCGTGGCGAGAATCTGTCTCCTCACCATGCGCTCTCACCACTGGTGTCCCCCAGGGCTCTGTTCTAGGCCCTCTCCTATTCTCGCTATACACCAAGTCACTTGGCTCTGTCATAACCTCACATGGTCTCTCCTATCATTGCTATGCAGACGACACACAATTAATCTTCTCCTTTCCCCCTTCTGATGACCAGGTGGCAAATCGCATCTCTGCATGTCTGGCAGACATATCAGTGTGGATGACGGATCACCACCTCAAGCTGAACCTCGGCAAGACGGAGCTGCTCTTCCTCCCGGGGAAGGACTGCCCGTTCCATGATCTCGCCATCACGGTTGACAACTCCATTGTGTCCTCCTCCCAGAGCGCTAAGAACCTTGGCGTGATCCTGGACAACACCCTGTCGTTCTCAACTAACATCAAGGCGGTGGCCCGTTCCTGTAGGTTCATAATAATATAATAATAATATATGCCATTTAGCAGACGCTTTTATCCAAAGCGACTTACAGTCATGTGTGCATACATTCTACGTATGGGTGGTCCCAGGGATCGAACCCACTACCCTGGCGTTACAAGCGCCATGCTCTACCAACTCATGCTCTACAACATCCGCAGAGTACGACCCTGCCTCACACAGGAAGCGGCACAGGTCCTAATCCAGGCACTTGTCATCTCCCGTCTGGATTACTGCAACTCGCTGTTGGCTGGGCTCCCTGCCTGTGCCATTAAACCCCTACAACTCATCCAGAACGCCGCAGCCTGTCTGGTGTTCAACCTTCCCAAGTTCTCTCACGTCACCCCACTCTTCCGCTCCATGGTGCTTGCCTACGGAGCTGTGAGGGGAACGGCACCTCAGTACCTCCAAGCTCTGATCAGGCCCTACACCCAAACAAGGGCACTGCGTTCATCCACGTCTGGCCTGCTCGCCTCCCTACCACTGAGGAAGTACAGTTCCCGCTCAGCCCAGTCAAAACTGTTCGCTGCTCTGGCCCCCCAATGGTGGAACAAACTCCCTCACGACGCCAGGACAGCTGAGTCAATCACCACCTTCCGGAGACACCTGAAACCCCACCTCTTTAAGGAATACCTAGGATAGGATAAAGTAATCCTTCTCACCCCCCCCCCTTAAAAGATTTAGATGCACTATTGTAAAGTGGCTGTTCCACTGGATGTCATAAGGTGAATGCACCAATTTGTAAGTCGCTCTGGATAAGAGCGTCTGCTAAATGACTTAAATGTAATGTAAATGAATGGAGGCTGCTTTCCCGCCGATTTGTTTTTCTGTACCTGCAGCCACCCAGTGCGTCACTTGGGATTTGAAGTTAAATCTATTCGGGAACATCGATATTTACATGTTTTCACAACAAAACATAGTTGATTAAACTGTTTCCAGTCTCTCCCTCTGCGTGCTGGAGAATGGAATGAAGGAGAGGGAGCAGGAGATGTACATGTACAGTGATATTCTGTAGCTGAAGGTAACGTATCAGCCTACATGAAAATATAAAAATGCCCTAAAACTAGGCTATTCAAAATCAAATACAAATTCACAAATTATAGCTTAACTCTGTAAGCCAGTTGGGTACTACCAACGCATGTCCAGAGTGCATAAGAGGAGATTTCGTTCGATTAATGGTCATTTTGGAAATTTACTGCAGTCCTTACTCATGACTGCCGGTGTGATGACAAGATGGTCACCACAACATCCATACTTGCAAGCTCTTGGTTGGGATTGCGTTGATGTTTCTGCAGTGCTACCAGGTTCATACTAATTGCTTGGAACATATACTAACAAACTGTAAAAGAGTTGAGTTTGAAGGGTCTAGGGTTTATAGAGAATGGTACGACAAACAAAAAGCATCCAGTCAGCAGCAGTCCTGTGGGTGAAAACAGAGCGGTTGAAGTAGAATGTCATGAATCATTCAAGCCAGGCAGGCCACAAACAGGCCACAAACAGGCCACAAACAGGCCACAAACAGGCCACAAACAGGCCACAAACAGGCCACAAACAGGCAAATAATGGTATAGTACAACAGTGGTGTGCAGAACGGCATCTCGAAATGCACAACTCGTCGGTCCTTGTCACGCTTTGGTTATTGCAGCAAACGACCACACAAGGTTCCACTCCTTAGCAAGAAGAAGTGGCTCCAGTGGGAAGGTGATCAGCAACACTGGACGATTGAAAACGGATACAGCGTTGCAATACGATAATCTCAAACGAATACGACGATGCACAAAGCTACTCAAACTTTGAAATTGCATCAATGACATCAATTTTTTAATTTTTTATAAATCTACCTTTTCACATGTCTCTTGTGATGTGGTTCACAACAGCACTGATGGATGTGTTGACTCAACACCTGCTTGGCGTTTTGAACAACCCGCCCATTTGCTCCCTGCTGGCTGAAGACCTAGCTAGCCAGTAACTACCTAACACCAGACAGATAAAGACCTAGCTAGCCAGTAACTACCTAACACCAGACCCAGATGAAGACCTAGCTAGCCAGTAACTAGCTAAAACCAGACAGATGAAGACCTAGCTAGCCAGTAACTACCTAACACCAGACAGATAAAGACCTAGCTAGCCAGTAACTACCTAACACCAGACAGATAAAGACCTAGCTAGCCAGTAACTACCTAACACCAGACCCAGATGAAGACCTAGCTAGACAGTAACTACCTAACACCAGACAGATGAAGACCTAGCTAGCCAGTAACTACCTAACACCAGGCAGATAAAGACCTAGCTAGCCAGTAACTACCTAACACCAGACCCAGATGAAGACCTAGCTAGCCAGTAACTACCTAACACCAGACAGATGAAGACCTAGCTAGCCAGTAACTACCTAACACCAGACAGATGAAGACCTAGCTAGCCAGTAACTACCTAACACCAGACAGATAAAGACCTAGCTAGCCAGTAACTACCTAACACCAGACCCAGATGAAGACCTAGCTAGACAGTAACTACCTAACACCAGGCAGATAAAGACCTAGCTAGCCAGTAACTAGCTAACACCAGACAGATGAAGACCTAGCTAGCCAGTAACTACCTAACACCAGGTAGATAAAGACCTAGCTAGCCAGTAACTAGCTAACACCAGACAGATGAAGACCTAGCTAGCCAGTAACTAGCTAACACCAGACAGATGAAGACCTAGCTAGCCAGTAACTAGCTAACACCAGACAGATGAAGACCTAGCTAGCCAGTAACTACCTAACACCAGACAGATTAAGACCTAGCTAGCCAATAACTAGCTAACACCAGACAGATGAAGACCTAGCTAGCCAGTAACTAGCTAACACCAGACAGATGAAGACCTAGCTAGCCAGTAACTACCTAACACCAGACCCAGATGAAGACCTAGCTAGCCAGTAACTACCTAACACCAGACAGATGAAGACCTAGCTAGCCAGTAACTACCTAACACCAGACCCAGATAAAAACCTAGCTAGCCAGTAACTACCTACCACCAGACAGATGAAGACCTAGCTAGCCAGTAACTAGCTAACACCAGACCCAGATGAAGACCTAGCTAGCCAGGTACTAGCTAGCACCAGACCCAGATGAAAGGGCAAACATATAAGTATATTTGTCAGAGACGAATAGGGTAAACATTTAACTATATTTGCTGACACGCTATAGTCACATTTTGGCACCAGTAGAGTAGTTATCTAGCTATATAAACCACACTGCACTGTAAACACGCCTTCACCGATGTTGGTTACAAGGCGGCACTTATTTAAATGAGGTAAGAGAATATCATGTTACCATTGGTGTTGTGCTGCCATCCTGTTAGAAGGTAACAGATTATTTATTACAATGGTTAAATTGGATTTTCATTGTGTTCAATGGTGTTATTTGCCCCCTAGTGGCGCTTTCTGGTACTTAGAAAGACGACGCAAACAGGAAGTACAGAATTTGTTTGCACGCATAGAAACAGCTATAAACAACGCTACGGTGCAGGTCTTTCAATGTAGTTATTTCTTGTCACGCTTCAGCCTTGGAAAAATATTTGTTTGTAAGTTCGATTCAAGCATTTAGCTAATGATGATAATCTTGTTATTGATAGAGTTGCTTACATATCAATGTTGGTTGCATTTACTCACAAATTGCAATGCCTTTAATATATGTCATTAGCTGTATTACTTTGCTCATGCGTCATGCAAACTAATTGTAAAATATACAATACTGTAGTTGTGTTACTGTTTCTAGTGTAATATGCTTTGTTATTCTACATAGATGGTTATACATTATTAGAGTAATGAAAGGAGCCAATTACCATATGGTTAACAATTAGCTATATGGTTTGGCATCATGCCAGATGCATGGTACCTTAGCGCGTGCTTTGTATTTATGCAACTTCAAATGTTTAATGTACAGCTACAGTATGTCGGTGTGAATTGAACACTAAAGTATATTATTTTCTATATTTTGCAGTTTCACAACATAAACGTTTGCAATATATTAATTCAAGAAAAGTCACGCCTTGGGAGTTTTATTGAAGACTTAGTTGTTAGCTATCTGTCTAGTTTGGCATGGGAACGCAACTCAAGGGCAGAATAGGTGTATTAAAATGAGAGTTAAGGTGATGTCACCTTGTCCCCTTAATAATTAATCAATGTGTTTGACATGGGGGAGTTGATCAGTAACCATATTTTTTCATATTTTGGTCATCATACGTTGTTCTGGTTTCCTTCAAATAACATCCAATTTCATGACAAACATGATTTTGACTGTTCATAACCTTTGAAAAATATGTTTAATACCTCACAAAAAATAGTAGGTTAAAAACAACCCAGTAATGAGTAAATAGTGGTCAGAACGTTGGGTTATTTTGACCCAGTTGGATCACTTAGTTGGGTTGTTTTCTGTGAAGAATGGAATTGTGGCTTTCAAGGTCATTTTTGGGCCACCTGTGAGAGTAAATGTCATTCCGGTTAGTCTATTATGTTGTATTGTCATCACATGTTTAAGGTTGAGTAGCTTTAATGAGGGTTGTACCAGCGTATGAGTTTCTCAATTCCCTATGTTGGGATAGTTACCAGTTTATGTTATTTAAATAATATCATTCGAGTTGTATTAAAATACATCATGTGTAAAAATATGGAATGAAAACTTTAATGTGCAGTGTACAAACTTTTAACGTGACGTTCAGGAATGACATTTAATCTCACAGGTGGCCAAAAAGAACAATCTGAAAATAATCTAAAATGTCTTTAATAAAAATGATAACCACATAAATCGCCAGGCTGCATAACAACAGCAGCCTGGTGGTCCAAAATAGCATAACTGGCATAACAACAGCAGCCTGGTGGTCCAAAATAGCATAACTGGCATAACAACAGCAGCCTGGTGGTCCAAAATAGCATAACTGGCATAACAACAGCAGCCTGGTGGTCCAAAATAGCATAACTGGCATAACAACAGCAGCCTGGTGGTCCAAAATAGCATAACTGGCATAACAACAGCAGGCTGGTGGTCCAAAATAGCACACCTTTATTTAACCAGGTAGGCTAGTTGAGAACACCTTTATTTAACCAGGTAGGCTAGTTGAGAACACCTTTATTTAACCAGGTAGGCTAGTTGAGAACACTTTCTCATTTACAACTGCGACCTGGCCAAGAGAAAGCAAAGCAGTGCGACACAATCCACACAGAGTTACACATGGAATAAACAAAAATGCAGTCAATAACACAGTAGAAAAAGTCTATATACATTGTGTGCAAATGAGATAAGATTAGGGAGGTAAGGCAATAAATAGGCCATAGTGGCAAAATAATTACAATTTAGCAATTAAACACTGGAGTAATAGATGTGCAGATGAGCAAAAAATAATTAAATAACAATACGGGGATGAGGAAGTTGGGTGGGCTATTTACAGATGGGCTATGTACAGGTGCAATGGTCTGTAAGCATTGAGTGAAGGATGCTTTGTTGTAATATAAGAAGCCGATTCCAGATTTAATTTTGGATTGGAGATGTTTAATGTGAGTCTAGAAGGAGAGTTTACAGTCTAACCAGACACCTAGGTATTGTAGTTGTCCACATATTCTTAGTCAGAACCGTCCAGAGTAGTGATGTTGGACTGGCGGGCAGGTGCGGGCAGTGATCGGTTGAAGAGCATGCATTTAGTTTTACTTGCATTTAAGAGCAGTTGGAGGCCACGGAAGAAGAGTGGTATGGCATTGAAGCTTGCCTGGAGGGTTGTTAACACAGTGTCCAAAGAAGGGCCAGAAGTATACAGAATGGTGTCGTCTGCGTAGAGGTGGATCAGAGAATCACCAGCAGCAAGAGCGACATCATTGATGTATACTGTAAATGTGTAATATTGCAGTAACAATGTAATAGCGTGTTGTACTGTTTTTTGTACTGATGTAGGTTGGTGTTGGGTTTTGTTGCAAAGGAACTGTATGGATACCAGGAAGAGTAATTGGGATTCTCATCATTTCCAAATAAACACACGCACAGACACACACACGCACACACACACACAGACATGCACGCAAGCACACACGCACACACACGCACACACACACGCACACACACACAAACGCACACACACACATGCACACACATACACACACACACAAACTCAAACAGTCAACTGCATAGTTTGTGGTGTGTGACGTTGGGGAACCTGAGTCTATTCCACAACCAGATCTCATATGTGCAAACACAAATCTGCACATTTACACATTTACCACAGGAAACACAAATCTGCAGACACATGTACCACATAAATACATTGCACTACACTTTAAAAAAACATTAATTTACACATTGAACAGCAAGATGTTTTGGGAAAGTGTGGTGCAACTAGGGGTCAAAACATGGACAGCCCCTTCCTTCATTTTACATCATTGAGTTTAACCTTTAAACTCATGTTCCATTCTAGAATTTAACCTTTAAACTCATATTCCATTCTAGAATTTAACCTTTAAACTCATATTCCATTCTAGAATTTAACCTAGCTTTAAACTCATATTCCATTCTAGAATTTAACCTTTAAACTCATATTCCATTCTAGAATTTAACCTAGCTTTAAACTCATATTCCTGTCACGCCTTGGTCTTAGTATTTTGTGTTTTCTTTAATTATTTGTTCAGGCCAGGGTGTGACATGGGTTTATTGTGTTGTCGTATTGGGGTTTTTGTAGGCATTGGGATTGTGGTTTATTAGGGGTGTGTCTAGCATAGGCTTGGCTGCCTGAGGCGGTTCTCAATCAGAGTCAGGTGATTCTCGTTGTCTCTGATTAGGAACCATATTTAGGTAGCCTGTGTTTCACTGTGTATTTTGTGGGTGATTGTTCCTGTCTCCATGTTAGTGTTCACCAGACAGGCTGTATAGGTTTTCACGTTCAGTTTGTTGTTTTGTATATTTATAAGTTATTTTCATGTATCGCTATTCTACATTAAAGAACATGAGTAACCTTTAAACTCATGTTCCATTCTAGAATTTAACCTTTAAACTCATATTCCATTCTAGAATTTAACCTTTAAACTCATATTCCATTCTAGAATTTAACCGAGCTTTAAACTCATTTAAAGGGACAAGCTCCTGTAATTTCAGGACCTATTGAAGCTTGTTCCAAGTGGAAGGAGCAGCACCTATCTCTATACGGGGCTTTAGGCACAAGAGCGCAGTCATATGAGCGCAGGCGATAGTTTTCATTTGTCTGCTGGACAATGTATTTACACGAGTCAAACGAGAGCTGACTCAAAACGGACTTACAAATAAAAAGGTACCAAGGACTACATCTCTGAAGAGCTAAGGAAGACCAGCCCACTCTCATGTAGAGAGTACACACTGTTGGGAACAAAAGGTGCCATCGAGAACCTTTAAGGGTTTTTCTACTGTCCCCATAGGAGAATATGTACAGGATATCACCAGAATCAATTACAGGTGCCAAAGTAGAGGAAACAAGCCTGTACAAACACACACACACACAAACACACACACACACACACCAAACACACACTCTTTAAAGAGGGAAAGAGAAAAACATATTTACATTTCACAAAAGTAGCCATAACCGTGTCAGCATGATGAATGAGAAAATAAGGAGAGAGAGAGATTTGTACTTTAACCATTTGTACATTGTTACAACACTGTATAATATGACATTTGAATTGTCTTTATTCTTTGGAAACTTCTGTATGTGTAATGATTACTGTTTATTTTACTTTTGTATATTATCTACCTCACTTGCTATGTATGGCAACGTTAACACATGCTTCCGATGCCAATAAAGCCCCTTGAATTGAGAGAGAGAGAGAGAGAGAGAGAGAGAGAGAGAGAGAGAGAGAGAGAGAGAGAGAGAGAGAGAGAGAGAGAGAGAGAGAGAGAGAGAGAGAGAGAGAGAGAGAGAGAATTGAGAGTAGGAGAGGAAAGATACATGTTTGGTACCTAGAAAACAGAGAGGAGGAAAAGATATTCATTTACAGTTTGGTCCCTTACCTAGAAAACAGAGAGGAATGAGGAAAAGATCCCATAGGCACCACTATTCACTTTAGAGCTCTAGTTTAATGTAGTGTACACTACTGTAATGACCAGATCCCATAGAGCTCTAGTTTAATGTAGTGCACTACTGTTGACCAGATCCCATAGAGCTCTAGTTTAATGCTCTGTTGACCAGTCCCATAATGTAGTGCACTACTGTTTAATGACCAGATCCCATAGAGCTCTAGTCTAATGTAGTGCACTACTGTTGACCAGATCCCATAGAGCTCTAGTTTAATGTAGTGTACTACTGTTGACCAGATCCCATAGAGCTCTAGTCTAATGTAGTGCACTACTGTTGACCAGATCCCATAGAGCTCTAGTCTAATGTCGTACACTATGTAGGGAATAGGGTGCCAAATCGCATCTCTGCATGTCTGGCAGACATATCAGTGTGGATGACTGATCACCACCTCAAGCTGAACTTCGGCAAGACGGAGCTGCTCTTCCTCCCGGGGAAGGACTGCCCGTTCCATGATCTCGCCATCACGGTTGACAACTCCATTGTGTCCTCCTCCCAGAGCGCTAAGAACCTTGGCGTGATCCTGGACAACACCCTGTCGTTCTCAACTAACATCAAGGCGGTGGCCCGTTCCTGTAGGTTCATGCTCTACAACATCCGCAGATTACGACCCTGCCTCACACAGGAAGCGGCGCAGGTCCTAATCCAGGCACTTGTCATCTCCCGTCTGGATTATTGCAACTCGCTGTTGGCTGGGCTCCCTGCCTGTGCCATTAAACCCCTACAACTCATCCAGAACGCCGCAGCCCGTCTAGTGTTCAACCTTCCCAAGTTCTCTCACGTCACCCCGCTCCTCCGCTCTCTCCACTGGCTTCCAGTTGAAGCTCGCATCCGCTACAAGACCATGGTGCTTGCCTACGGAGCTGTGAGGGGAACGGCACCTCAGTACCTCCAGGCTCTGATCAGGCCCTACACCCAAATAAGGGCACTGCGTTCATCCACCTCTGGCCTGCTCGTCTCCCTACCACTGAGGAAGTACAGTTCCTGCTCAGCCCAGTCAAAACTGTTCGCTGCTCTGGCTCCCCAATGGTGGAACAAACTCCCTCACGACGCCAGGACAGCGGAGTCAATCACCACCTTCCGGAGACACCTGAAACCCCACCTCTTTAAGGAATACTTAGGATAGGATAAAGTAATCCTTCTCACCCCCCCTCCCCCCCTTAAAATATTTAGATTCACTATTGTAAAGTGGCTGTTCCACTGGATGTCATAAGGTGAATGCACCAATTTGTAAGTCGCTCTGGATAAGAGCGTCTGCTAAATGACTTAAATGTAAATGTATATATAGGATGCAAACCCAGTGATGGACAAACATATAGACGTATACTGTAAACACCTAGAACCACAGAATGTACCGCAAAGTTACTGAATATGCATCAAAACAATCACATAGTTGCATCAAGCTCTATAGTAAACATTTCTGTGGGTGTATAGTGGTGCTAATTCAAGACCTGGAGTGCTGGAATCATCTACACTGAATGATATATGCATAGTGTTGCTCCCACGTTTCATGAGTTGAAAATAAAAATATATTTTTAAAAAATCCAAAAAAATCTTATTTCTCTCAAGTTTTCTGCACAAATGTGTTTACTCCAAGCAGTTTAGTCTCCTCAACGTGCTTTATTACCATATTATTCATTACAAATTTAGTTGAGATTCAGGGTTCAGTGAATCATTTGTCCCAAATACAATGTTTTTTATATTTTTTATATTTAGGACTAAATTATTCCTTACCACCCATTCTGAAACTAACTGCACCTCTTTGTTAAGTGTTCCAGTCATTTTTGTTAGTGAGCTTTTCTCCTTTGCCAAGATAATCACTCCTCCTGACTGGTGTGGCATGAATCTGATTAAACAGCATGATCATTACACAGGTGCACCTTGTACTGGGGACAATAAAAGGCCACTTTAAAATGTGCAGTGTTGTCACGCAACACAATGCCACAGATATCTCAAGATTTGAGGGAGCGTGGAATTGGTGCCGAGGGGTATTTCTGTCTGTAATGAAACCCTTTTGTGGGGCAAAACTCATTCTGGTTGGCCTGGCTGCCAAGTGGGTGGCACACCATGTCACGACTTCCCCTGCCTGTTCGGGCGGCACTCGGAGGTCGTCGTCGCTGGTCTACTAGCTGCCACCGAAGGGGGCTCCTCTTCCTGTTCGGGCGGCACTCGGAGGTCGTCGTCGCTGGTCTACTAGCTGCCACCGAAGGGGGCTCCTCTTCCTGTTTGGGCGGTGCTCGGAGGTCGTCGTCGCCGGTCTACTAGCTGCCACCGAAGGGGACTCCTCTTCCTGTTCGGGCGGCGCTCGGAGGTCGTCGTCGCCGGTCTACTAGCTGCCACCGAAGGTGGCTCCTCTGCCTGTTCGGGCGGCACTCGGAGGTCGTCGTCACCGGTCTACTCGCTGCCACCGATCCTATTCCCTTTTCTTTTGGTTATGTCTGTTTTGTGTTTCACCTGGTTTCATGTTGGTTAATTAGGGGGTTATTTATCTCAACATTTCCTTTGGGTTTTTGTGCGGGATTGTTTTCGTTCGACTGTAAGTTAGTTTTCGGGTGCATTTTCTTTAGTTCATTTTTAACAGGTGTTTTTTCCCTGGACTGTGTCTGAGTGGGGTTTTGTGGCTACTATTGTAGTCCTGTGTCCTGATATTTTTGAGTTTGTATAATAAAACCCCCCTTTCCTTCGGAACTTGTTTCTCCTGCGCCTGACTCCACACCCACCTCTCCTCGTGGAGAACTGATACCAATGGCTCCACTCCTATACAGCCATGTGAAATCCATAAATTAGGGCCTAATTAATTTATTGAAATTGTCTGATTTCCTTATATGAACTGTAACTCGGTAAAATCTTTGAAATTGTTGCATGTTGCATTTATATTTTTGTTTAGTATAATATAATGCTGTGTTTAAGCCCCCTGCAGGGAAATATTGCCAATTTGTGTGTGCAATGCCAACTCTGCAATACACTGACTACAACCGGTTCTGTAATAGGACATTACTCCTTTGCCCGACACGCTAAAAGCATCCTCACGCGACATCCCTCTTTTATGCTCAACACACTCTCCTATATCTCCATCCCCGTGTCCTTCATTTTGTAATTGTTATAGGAACTGTGTGAATATTAAGGGACACTGGACATCACCTTACTAACACCACTCTGTTTAGAGGAGACTGGACATCACCTTACTAACACCACTCTGTTTAGAGGAGACTGGACATCACCTTACTAACACCACTCTGTTTAGAGGAGACTGGACATCACCTTACTAACACCACTCTGTTTAGAGGAGACTGGACATCACCTTACTAACACCACTCTGTTTAGAGGAGACTGGACATCACCGTATTAACACCACTCTGTTTAGAGGAGACTGGACATCACCTTACTAACACCACTCTGTTTAGAGGAGACTGGACATCACCTTACTAACACCACTCTGTTTAGAGGAGACTGGACATAACACAACACTGTGCCAGGCTTTGAGACTGTGCTACGCAGCCAGTGTGTGTGTGTTTGTGAGTGTGTGTGTGTGTGTGTGTGTGTGTGTGTGTGTGTGTGTGTGTGTGTGTGTGTGTGTGTGTGTGTGTGTGTGTGTGTGTGTGTGTGTGTGTGTGTGTGTGTGTGTGTGTGTGTGTGTGTGTGTGTGTGTGTGTGTGTGTGTGTGTGTGTGTGTGTGTGTGTGTGTGTGTGTGTGTGTGTGTGTGTGTGTGTGTGTGTGTGTGTGTGTGTGTGTGTGTGTGTGTGTGTGTGTGTCTATGCGTGCTGTTTATCAGTGTTAATAATGCAGCAGTCCTAACAACCAGTTCAACATAGCTATGGTAGATATTATCATTAAGACTAGATGTTAATTATTAACAAGCTGAAAACAAACCTCTTAGGGCCTTAGGAACATTAACAAAACAGCAGTCGAGAGCTGGACCAATCGGCAAAGAACAATCGGGAGTTACCGGGGCAGTTTGTATTAATTTGTACAATTGAATACCAATCAACACTCAATATTCATTTTGGAAAAACATCTTAATTGGATGCAGCAATAGATGGATTTAGTTGATGGTCCTTTTAAATCTAACTGGAGATGTTTTTGTGGTTAAACACCACATCCATCAATGGTGTTATGATGTTACTGTACTTTTTGTGCATATTTCAATCCCTTTGTTTGGCAAACACGTTCATCTAGTCAAGATCACTTTCTGAGTCAAGATCACTTTCTGAGTCAAGATTACTTTCTGAGCCAAGATCACTTTCTGAGTCACGATTACTTTCTGAGTCAAGATCACTTTTTGAGTTAAGATCACTTTCTGAGTCAAGATCACTTTCTGAGTCAAGATTACTTTCTGAGCCAAGATCACTTTCTGAGTCACGATTACTTTCTGAGTCAAGATCACTTTTTGAGTTAAGATCACTTTCTGAGTCAAGATCACTTTCTGAGTCAAGATTACTTTCTGAGTCAAGATCACTTACTGAGTCAAGATCACTTTCTGAGTCAAGATCACTTTTTGAGATAAGATCACTTTCTGAGTCAAGATCACTTTCTGAGTCAAGATCACTTTCTGAGTCAAGATCACTTTCTGAGTCACGATTACTTTCTGAGTCGAGATCACTTTCTGAGTCAAGATCACTTTCTGAGTCAAGATCACTTTCTGAGTCAAGATTACTTTCTGAGCCAAGATCACTTTCTGAGTCAAGATTACTTTCTGAGTCACGATTACTTTCTGAGTCAAGATCACTTTCTGAGTCAATATCACTTTCTGAGTCACGATTACTTTCTGAGTCAAGATCACTTTCTGAGTCAAGATCACTTTCTGAGTCAAGATCACTTACTGAGTCAAGATCACTTTCTGAGTCAAGATCACTTTCTGAGTCAAGATCACTTTCTGAGTCAAGATTACTTTCTGAGTCAAGATCACTTTCTGAGTCAAGATCACTTTCTGAGTCACGATTACTTTCTGAGTCAAGATCACTTTCTGAGTCAAGATCACTTTCTGAGTCACAATTACTTTCTGAGTCAAGATCACTTTCTGAGTCAAGATCACTTTCTGAGTCAAGATCACTTTCTGAGTCAAGATCACTTTCTGAGTCAAGATTACTTTCTGAGTCGAGTCAAAATGAGTCAACATTTCTGAGTCGAAATGCAAGCCAAGATCTACCTCTCAGATGTTTTTTATTAAAACGACTTAAAAAAAAATAAGCCTATGCAGCATTAACCAATTAGAAACAGTTCTGTAGCAATGAGGTTTGTGCAGCAGAGTATAGGCCCAATACATTATCACTACATATTGGCTATGCTTGAATTACCCTGCCAATGTTGTTCTTCTCATACCATTTTGAAATTATATATATTTTTAAATTGTTATATGATCACACTGGTAATAGATAATGTGTTGTATTACTTGTGAGGCCCAGCTGAGTGAACATAATAATTTGTTTTTTTTTACTGGACTGATGGTCTGTCTAAGGGAGGGAGGGAGGGAGGGGGCAGCGGTGAGGTTGCCTCTCACCTGACTCACCGACCCTCCGCTCTCCCTCCGGTGTGAAAAGAGGACACGGTCCCTCCACTCTCCCTCCACTGTGAAAAGGGGACACTGTCCCTCCACTCTCCCTCCGCTCTCCCTCCGCTCTCCCTCCGCTCTCCCTCCGCTCTCCCTCCGCTCCCCACTCCGCTCTCCCTCCGCTCTCCCTCCGCTCTCCCTCTGCTCTCCCTCCCCTCTGTAAAGAGGACACCGTCCCTCCGCTCTCCCTCCGCTCTCCCTCCGCTCTCCCTCTGCTCTCCCTCCCCTCTGTAAAGAGGACACCGTCCCTCCGCTCTCCCTCCGCTCTCCCTCTGCTCTCCCTCCCCTCTGTAAAGAGGACACCGTCCCTCCGCTCTCCCTCCGCTCTCCCTCTGCTCTCCCTCCCCTCTGTAAAGAGGACACCGTCCCTCCGCTCTCCCTCCGCTCTCCCTCCGCTCTCCCTCTGCTCTCCCTCCCCTCTGTAAAGAGGACACCGTCCCTCCGCTCTCCCTCCACTGTGAAACGGGGACTCAGTCTTCCAGCTGATGGCGAAACTCGAGTCGCACTGCATTATTTCTGCCTTGATGCACCAATTCACGTTATTACTGATGTGACCAAAGAAAGTAAATATTCCTCGATGTTAAAAAAAGACACGCTGCTAATAATAACAACACAAGCTTATCAGAACACTTTGCACTACTCATAAATAACATCTGACGTAGTGGAGTGTGTGCATTTTATGGCTTATAAAAGTGTTGACAGTGCTGTTTAACAACTTCAATATAAACATAGTCATAAAAACAGTAGCTCCTGGTAGAGTCTCTCTCTAGTCACGGTTTTAAAAGTTTTCGAATTCTCACAGTATCCACATTTCTGTGCTTTGGAGGATTTTATTTACAGTCTATGGCTCGAGGAACCTGTTGCTGACACAGTGATCTGAGCTATCGGATTGGTCAAGCGGAAGACCTATAGGTCCACTTTATTTGCTCTCTGGGTCTACCGGTTAGGCAGAATTCTACCTTCAGACACATGAAAAGGTTCAAAATGGAAACACTTTGCCTTCCCTGCGCTAGCGCTGCTGAATCAAGTGCACCTACTGCCAACAGCGCGAAACTAATACAAAAATCGGAACGCAAAGCTTTTGCATTGTTTCTTACAAAAATGTTTGGCGAGGTACTAGAAATGTCTTGGAGATGAACCAATCGACCTGTTGGTGACCACTGCTCTGAAGTGATGTAGCCAACCGTATGTAGCCTACCGTATGTAGCCTACCATACAATATGTTATGTAAGTGCAGCGCTAGCCAGTTTCCTGACATAAACACAACAGCTTTCCCGATCTACTACACTAATGCTTGTATCTGATACTGGTGAGTTCATAGCGATCAGTAGAGTAAAACCACGCTGTATTGGGGTTAGCACACGCACACGCACACACACACACCTGTGTAGTTGTTTCTGTGTGATGTTAGGGGAACCTGAGTCTATGCAATTCCACCAGCAGATGTCATGTGTCAACATGTACAGTACAATATGATATCCTTCTCTCTGTGTGTCAACATGTACAGTACAGTATGCTCTCTCTCTCTCTCTCTCTGTGTGTCAACATGTACAGTACAGTATGCTCTCTCTCTCTCTCTCTCTCTCTCTCTCTCTCTCTCTCTCTCTCTCTCTCTCTCTCTCTCTCTCTCTCTCTCTCTCTCTCTCTCTCTCTCTCTCTCTGTGTGTCAACATGTACAG
>NC_060179.1:78836557-78859057 GCF_021184085.1 Oncorhynchus gorbuscha
AACCCTGACCCTAAACCGTATTCTAACCCTAAACCTTATTCTAACCCTGACCCTAAACTGTATTCTAACCCTAAAAACCTTATTCTAACCCTGACCCTAAACTGTATTCTAACCCTAAACCTTATTCTAAACCTTATTCTGACCCTAAACCTTATTCTAACCCTGACCCTAAACCTTATTCTAACCCTAAACCTTATTCTAACCCTGACCCTAAACCTTATTCTAACCCTAAACCTTATTCTAACCCTAAACCTTATTCTAACCCTAAACCTTATTCTAACCCTGACCCTAAACCTTATTCTAACCCTGACCCTGACCCTAACTGTAACTTTAACCTTAGCAAGCAGTTGCTTATCAAAATATAGTATGATCATATATAGATCACTGAAATAAAGACAGATTATTTTGTTCACCATTTGTATTCTCGGTGCCAAAATGTGCCATTTGAAAGCCCATTATTATACGACAAAAGGAAAGCATGAATGAACCTCTTTACAAAGACCTTACATTTACAATGTCAGCAAAGTAAATACCAAGTCAGTGAATCAAGCGTTTCCCTCCAGGCCCGTAGGGAAAGTGGCAGGCGACAGTGAGATTTGACTAATGTCCCACTCACTGAGAACAATCGAGACAAGTGTCAGAGTAAATCAGAAATAGTTACACCATGCCCAAGATGACCCCAGGATGACCCCAGAGCTCTTGACTGTAAGACTCTTTATCAACCCCCACCCTCACCAGCCTTTTCCCATCTTCCTCATCTTCCTCATATCTCTCCCTCCCCCTCCTTCTCTCCTTGTAGCAACCCTCTCCTTCTCTATCTCCCCCTCTCCCCTCCCTCATTATCTCCCTCCTCCTCTCTCTCTCTCCTCCCTCCCCCTCCTTCTCTCCTTGTAGCATCCCTCTCCCTCTCCGTGTACCAACCCTCTCCTTCTCTCTCTTCCTCCCCCTCCCTCCTTCTCTACCTGTATCAACCCTATCCCTCTCTATCTCTCCCTCTCCCCTCCCTCCTCTCTCTCTCTCTCCCTCTCCCCTCCCTCCTTCTCTCCCCCTCCTCTCTCTCCCTCCCTCCCCATCCGTCCTTCTTTACCTCCTTCTCTCCATCCCCCTTCCCTCCTCTCTCTCCCTCTCCCCTCCCTCCTTCTCTCCCCCTCCTCTCTCTCCCTCACCATCCGTCCTTCTTTACCTCCTTCTCTCCATCCCCCCTCCCTCTTGCCCTTATAACAAACTCCATCTCTCTCTCCCTCCCTCCCTCCCTCCCTCCCTCCCTCCCTCCCTCCCTCTTCCCCTCCTCCCTCCCTCCCTCCCTCCCTCCCTCCCTCCCTCCCTCCTCCCTCCCTCCCCCTCCCCCCTCCTTCCCTGTACCAACCCTCCTCCCCTCTCCCCGGTACCAACCCTCTCCCTCTCCCTCCTCCCCCTCTCCCTCTCCCTCCCCCTTCCTCCCCTCTCACTGTACAAACCCTCTCCCTCCTCTCTCTCTCTCTCTCTCTCTCTCTCTCTCTCTCTCTCTCTCTCCTCTCTCCCTCCTCTCCCTCCCTCCCTCTCCCCTGTACCAATCCTCTCCCCCTCCCTCTGTCTCTCACTGTACAAACCCTCTCCCTCTCCCTCCCCCTCTCTCCCTGTACCACCCCCTCCCTCTCTCCCTGTGCAAACTGTCTCCCTCCCCCCTCCCTCCCTCTCTATCCATCCCCCTCACTCCCAGTACAAACCCTCTCCTTCTCCCTCTCTCTCTCTCTCTCTCTCTCTCTCTCTCTCTCTCTCTCTCTCTCTCTCTCTCTCTCTCTCCCTCCTCTCTCTCCTCTCTCTCCCTCCCCTCCCTCCCAGTACAAACCCTCCCTCCCTCTCTCTCTCTCCCTCTCCCTCCCTCTCTCCATGTACAAACCCTCTCCCTCTCTCTCCCCCTCTCTCCCTGTACCACCCCCCCCCTCTCCCTGTGCAAACCGTCTCCCTCCCCCTCCCTCCCTCTCTCTCCCTCCCCCTCCCTCCCAGTACAAACCCTCTCCCTCTCTCTCTCTCTCCTCCCTCTCTCCATGTACAAACCCTTTCCCTCTCTCTCTCTCCTCCCTCTCTCCATGTACAAACCCCTCCCTCTCTCCCTGTCCAAACCTCTCCCATCCCCTCTCCCTCTCTCTCTCTCTCCTCCCTCTCACCATGTACAAACCCTCTCCCTCTCTCTCTCTCTCCTCCCTCTCTCCATGTACAAACCCTTTCCCTCTCTCTCTCTCTCCTCCCTCTCTCCATGTACAAACCCTTTCCCTCTCTCCCACCTCTCTCCCTCTCTCCCTGTACCAATTGCAAATAATATGCATTGAATGTGTGTTATCAATAATAGACTTGGCTGTAACTGCAGAAGTGTATACAGACATAGACAAACTCAGTGGCAGGTTTGGGTAGGTTACTTTCTATATAGAGTTGAAGTCGGAAGTTTACATACACCTTTGCCAATACATTTAAACTCAGTTTTTCACAATTCCTGACATTTAATCGTAGTAAAAAAATCCCTGTCTTAGTTCAGTTAGGAGCACCACTTTATTTTAAGAATGTGAAATGTCAGAATAATAGTAGAGAGAATTATTTATTTCAGCTTTTATTTCTTTCATCACATTTCCAGTGCGTCAGAAGTTTAAATACACTCAATTAGTATTTGGTAGAAAAGTCTTTAAATGGTTTAACTTGGGTCAAATGTTTCGGGTAGCCTTCCACAAGCTTCCCACAAAAAAATTGGGTACATTTTGGCTCAATCCTCCTGACAGAGCTGGTGTAACTGAGTCAGTTTTGTAGGCCTCCTTGCTCACACATGTTTTTTCAGTTCTTCCAACACATTTTCTATAGGATTGAGGTCAGGGCTTTGTGATGGCCACTCCAATAACTTGACTTTGTTGTGTCACGAACTGGCTCAAAGCCCGTAACAAAGGGAGACAACGTGGAGATAAGGAGTAGCAAAATATATATTTATTAACTAAAGCAACTAAGTATAACATACAATGGTGTGTGTAATCAGTAATCAGTAGTGTAAGTGAGTGTTTTGCATGCATGAATGTGATAATGCAGGGTGATGAAAGGTGCCAAAGCAAACAAACAAAAGGCCACCAAGAACCACAACACAATCTACAACAGGTGTCTGCATGGAGAGAGTCTCCTCCATGAATGGGGGAGAGGTCTATTTATCCTGAGAGACATCTGGCCCAGGTGTTTCCCATGTAGCTGACGACCCTCCCAACTCCGCCCACCGGCATCCTAATGAGGAAACAAGAACAAAGACAGAATACGGCAGACAGAGTGGGAGGGTCGTCACAGTTGTCCTTAAGCTATTTTGCCACAACTTTGGAAGTATGCTTGTGGTCATTGTCCATTTGGAAGACGCATTTGCGACCAAGCTTTAACTTCCTGACTGATGTCTTGAGATGTTTCTTCATTTTATCCACATTATTTGATTTCCTCATGATGCCATCTAATTTGGGCACCAGTCCCTCCTGCAGCAAAGCACCCCCACAACATGATGCTGCCACCTCCATGCTTCACGGTTGGGATGATGTTCTTCAGCTTGCAAGCCTCCCCCTTTTTCCTCCAAACATAACAATGGTCATTATGGCCAAACAGTTCTATTTTTCTTTCATCAGACCAGGACATTTCTCCAAAATGTAACATTTTTGTCCCCATGTGCAGTTGCAAACCATAGTATGGCTTTTTTATGGCGGTTTTGGAGCAGTGGCTTCTTCCTTGCTGAGCGGCCTTTCAGGTTATGTTTATATTGGACTCGTTTTACTGGGATATAGGTCCTTTGCTGTTGTTCTGGGATTGATTTGTTAATGTCCAAATATTTTCTTATGTCCAAATAGGTCTCATTTTACTCTGGATATAGATACTTTTGCATCTTTCCAAGGTCCTTTGCTGTTGTTCTGGGATTTATTTGCACTTTTCGCACCAAAGTACATTAATCTCTAGGAGACAGAACACGTCTCCTTCCTGAGCGGTATGATGGCTGCGTGGTCCCATGGTGTTCATACTTGCGTACTATTGTTTGTACAGATGAACGTGGTGCCTTCAGGTGTTTAGAAATTGCTCCCAAGGATGAACCAGACTTGTGGAGGTCTACCATTTTTTTCTGAGGTTTTGGCTGATTTCTTTTGATTTTCCCATGATGTCAACCAAAGAGGCACTGAGTTTGAAGGTAGTACTTGAAATACATCCACAGGTACACCTCCAATTGACTCAAATGATCTCCATTAGACTATCAGAAGCTTCTACAGCCATGACATCATTTTATGGAATTTTCCAAGCTGTTTAAAGGCAGAGTCAACTTAGTGTATATAAACTTCTGACCCACTGGAATTGTGATGCAGTGAATTGTAAGTGAAATAATCTGTCTGTAAACAATTGCTGGAAAAATGACTTGTGTCATGCACTAAGTAGATGTCCTAACATACTTCCCAAGAAATTTGTGGAGTGGTTGAAAAACGACCCTTAATGACTCCAACCTAAGTGTATGTAAACTTCCGACTTCAACTGTGCAATCCATTACAGTGACGAGTTACCTATCCAACATTGTACTCAGTAGAGTAACTTTTGGATTACCCAAACTCGGTAACGTAATCTGAATATGTTCAGTTACTTTCCCATTAAGAGGCTAAGGTTAAAGGTCATCACGAATCTTACTCTGGAGGCCACTCTGCAGCGTGATCACTTGTCATAAAATCACATTTTAAACCTAACCCTAACCTTCACCAATATGCTAACTCTAATGCCTAACCCTAACCTTAACCACACTGCTAACCCTAATGTCTAACCCTAACCTTCACCAATATGCTAACTCTAATGCCTAACCCTAACCTTAACCACACTGCTAACCCTAATGTCTAACCCTAACCTTCACCAATATGCTAACTCTAATGCCTAACACTAACCTTAACCACACTGCTAACCCTAATGTCTAACCCTAACCTTCACCAATATGCTAACTCTAATGCCTAACACTAACCTTAACCACACTGCTAACCCTAATGCCTAACCCTAACCTTAACCACACTGCTAACCCTAATGCCTAACCCTAACCTTAACCACACTGCTAACCCTAATGCCTAACCCTAACCTTAACCACACTGCTAACTCTAATGCCTAACCCTAACCTTAACCACACTGCTAACCCTAATGCCTAACCCTAACCTTCACCAATATGCTAACCCTAATGCCTAACCCTAACCTTAACCACACTGCTAACCCTAATGCCTAACCCTAACCTTAAACACAATGCTAACCCTAATGCCTAACCCTAACCTTAACCACACTGCTAACCCTAATGCCTAACCCTAACCTTAACCACACTGCTAACCCTAATGCCTAACCCTAACCTTAACCACACTGCTAACCCTAATGCCTAACCCCAACCTTAACCACACTGCTAACCCTAATGCCTAACCCTAACCACACTGCTAACCCTAATGCCTAACCCTAACCTTAACCACACTGCTAACCCTAATGCCTAATCCTAACCTTAACCACACTGCTAACCCTAATGCCTAACCCTAACCTTCACCAATATGCTAACCCTAATGCCTAACCCTAACCTTCACCAATATGCTAACTCTAATGCCTAACCCTAACCTTAACCACACTGCTAAACCTAATGCCTAACCCTAACCTTAACCACAATGCTAACCCTAATGCCTAACCCTAACCTTAACCACACTGCTAACCCTAATGCCTAACCCTAACCTTACCACACTGCTAACCCTAATGCCTAACCCTAACCTTAACCACACTGCTAACCCTAATGCCTAACCCTAACCTTAACCACACTGCTAACCCTAATGCCTAACCCTAACCTTAACCACACTGCTAACCCTAATGCCTAACCCTAACCACACTGCTAACCCTAATGCCTAATCCTAACCTTAACCACACTGCTAACCCTAATGCCTAACCCTAACCTTCACCAATATGCTAACCCTAATGCCTAACCCTAACCTTCACCAATATGCTAACTCTAATGCCTAACCCTAACCTTAACCACACTGCTAACCCTAATGCCTAACCCTAACCTTAACCACAATGCTAACCCTAATGCCTAACCCTAACCTTAACCACACTGCTAACCCTAATGCCTAACCCTAACCTTAACCACACTGCTAACCCTAATGCCTAACCCTAACCTTAACCACACTGCTAACCCTAATGCCTAACCCTAACCTTAACCACACTGCTAACCCTAATGCCTAACCCTAACCTTAACCACACTGCTAACCCTAATGCCTAACCCTAACCACACTGCTAACCCTAATGCCTAACCCCAACCTTAACCACACTGCTAAACCTAATGCCTAACCCTAACCTTAACCACACTGCTAACCCTAATGCCTAACCCTAACCTTAACCACACTGCTAACCCTAATGCCTAACCCTAACCTTAACCACACTGCTAACCCTAATGCCTAACCCTAACCTTAACCACAATGCTAACCCTAATGCCTAACCCTAACCTTAACCACACTGCTAACCCTAATGCCTAACCCTAACCTTAACCACACTGCTAACCCTAATGCCTAACCCTAACCTTAACCACACTGCTAACCCTAATGCCTAACCCTAACCTTAACCACACTGCTAACCCTAATGCCTAACCCTAACCTTAACCACACTGCTAACCCTAATGCCCAACCCTAACCTTAACCACACTGCTAACCCTAATGCCTAACCCTAACCTTCACCAATATGCTAACCCTAATGCCTAACCCTAACCTTCACCAATATGCTAACTCTAATGCCTAACCCTAACCTTAACCACACTGCTAACCCTAATGCCTAACCCTAACCTTCACCAATATGCTAACCCTAATGCCTAACCCTAACCTTAACCACACTGCTAACTCTAATGCCTAACCCTAACCTTAACCACACTGCTAACCCTAATGCCTAACCCTAACCTTAACCACACTGCTAACCCTAATGCCTAACCCTAACCTTAACCACACTGCTAACTCTAATGCCTAACCCTAACCTTAACCACACTGCTAACCCTAATGTCTAACCCTAACCTTAACCACACTGCTAACCCTAATGCCTAACCCTAACCTTAACCACACTGCTAACCCTAATGCCTAACCCTAACCTTAACCACACTGCTAACCCTAATGCCTAACCCTAACCTTCACCAATATGCTAACTCTAATGCCTAACCCTAACCTTCACCAATATGCTAACTCTAATGCCTAACCCTAACCTTAACCACACTGCTAACCCTAATGCCTAACCCTAACCTTATATTAAGACCAAGAAGCACATTTTTGTTTTCATACATTTTTATAATATAGCCAATTTAGGTTTTGGCCCAATCTAGTGGAAATCGTTCAGTTCTTCCTCAAGGACAAGACTCATGACAATAAATGTTAACCTCTTTAAGAAGAAGACAAAAATGATCTATTGCAGGATAGATCAATCTGAGACTTCACATAGCCGGCCATAAATGGATGTTGTATTTAACTTCATAGGTTGGTTATGTAGGCTTCTTATAACCCATTGTTTTTTACTACATATAATAATATGATTAGGCTAGATCTTTATATTTAAATAAAATAAAAATGTCTGTAGGATATCCAGTCATTCCAATTACATCAATACCACTTGATCTTCAAGAATAGGACTTGGAAATATGGAAATATAGATTAACCAAAATGTTGAACATAACCCCAATACTAAGAACTAGAATTAGCCTACTCTTTCATTTGTGATTTTTTTTGTGTCATGGACGACTGATTGGACTCATTGCTTCGAGTTGAAAAAAAATACTGTTCTCAGAATGGCGTGCTTTGAGTACGATTGTAATGCGCTTTTCGCATGTGGAAATATGCTGCATTTGCAATAAACCTATTGATAATGCTTTTGTTTGTGACACTTTGATATCTTGATCATTTGCAGCTGTTTATCAAAAGTGCTCGAGTTTGAGCATGTGTCTTCTAGGCCGATGGACTTGAATTTTTTCTTCATAAATTAGATTGAATAATAAAAGCCCAACCTGTGATCTTCTTAAAGTAACGTTTTTTTTTACAGTATGGAGGACAATACCACAGGGGAGTTTAGAAGGGAGGAACTAGGGCTGTTACGTTGACCATTACCGGCACACCAGCGGTCACGAGTCATGACGGCAGTCAAATTCCACTTGACCAGTTTGGTCATGGTAATTAGGCTCTCCAAGCTCTGATGCGGCTGATGGTCATTAGTAGCCAACCAAACTTGCTAACTGCCTGGTACTCAGCACTCTATTGTCCCTCTAATCACTCTGACATCAATGCAAATGTATTCGAGAATCTAATCAAACACTTCTTGAGAGCCCATGAGCTCATGTTGCCCAATATTTCTATAGGCCATGCAATTGCGTGAGAAAACAGAGTTTGGATGGCCTCTATTAAAAAGAGGAGGCCCCCATCAGCTTTCTATAGGCTAGGCCTACTATATTTATTTCTCAACTTTCCTAATATTAAGCACATTGCTTCTCTTTACAACAGGAGTATAGCCTACCTGGCTGGCATCAAAATGAACCAGGGGAAAAGAATCCTCCATTTGCTATTGAAGTGTCTAGATTACATATACCCCCCCTGTTTCGAGACAGGTGCATGATAATGGTCCATTCCAGAGTGTGTGAGTGGAGCGTGCCAATTTGAATGGAGCGTGGAGAGAGATTGTCAGCCTTCTCTCCCTTCTCTCCCGCTCCAATTTCACTCCAGTATCGCTCCAGTAGCTCTCACTTCACGAGCTCAGGGCATGCCCGGCCCATCATGCATTTGTGCTCTGTGTGTGTGCTGCTGTAGCCCCTTACTTTAGCTACTATCATGGTGTTCACTAAATATTTTCAGAAAGAAACTGATAAAACACACAGGTGCTAAATCAAGGTGACTTATAAAGATGAGGACCAAGAGCAAGAGAGGGAGTGTGGTGATGTAGTGTCCACAACTGAAGAATCACTGTGGAATCTGAACAGACACGTATCCTGAAAGCATGATTCTCTACTTACTACGTGCACATGCTAAAAGAAAGGAACGAGATGGGTAGATAACTAAGTGTCTCATTGTAGCAACATTTTTATAAACTAAAAATCTCTTGAAAGTTGTGTTTATTTTTGTTTAATTATCTATACAATTCTGGCCCAATAGGCCTGGCATATTCCCACAATCGAGGAGCTTTCCATTTTGATTGGGTTATTTTGCCTAAATATATATACATAACTTGTATCTGTCTTGTACATGTGGTGTCCTCCTCTGACAGTTGTGTGCCTCTTTTTGTGAAAGCTGGAATTGTTTAGTTGACCTTCCTCTCCTGTAGCAGATCATGGACTGCGAATCCCGGGTCAGCCATGACCTCATCACCTGGACAGAGGTACTCCAGGAACCCAGAAACCGATGCTATATATATACCTCCATGTGCTGAGGAGATGAACACTAGACCACAAGGTGCAATGACCACTAGGTACTTGATAGTGTTCTGGGCTTAGTAATGGCTGAGTGACTCCCCCCTTTGAATCCAGATTCTTGCTCTTCTGTAAAGCAGTTTCTGAGCAGTCAATAATGCAGGTTGTTCCTGGGCCGTGGTCCTTAAAACAATGTGGCATTGTAGCACGGATGGTCTCCCTTGGCAACAATGGAATGTACTCAGATTCCCTTCCATCGTGTCAATCCAATAACTATTCACTCGACTGACAATGCTCTTGGAAACACCGAACCTTTCTGCTAAATACTGCTGCAGCAAGTTGAGCTTCAGCTTCATCAGTGTCTTCAGGAGTTAGTCTGTCAGGTCTAACTGAAAGCTGCCTTTGTAGAAGGGTAGAAGATGTTCCACCAGGGTAGAAAAAGCAGAAAGAGACAAACCTGTCTTTGTAGATGGGTAGAAGATGTTCCGCCAGGGTAGAAAAGGCAGAAAGAGACAAGACTATATGCAGTCGACAGAGTGCTTCATTCCTCTGCAGGGTTTTGTAGAGAGAAGCTGCTGGGGACTGTGTCCCTGCCTCACATGTACATACATTTACATAATCACCTGAGCTATAGTTGTGATCACCTGAGCTGTAGTTGTGATCACCTGAGCTGTAGTTGTGATTACCTGAGCTGTAGTTGTGGTCACCTGAGCTGTAGTTGTGATTACCTGAGCTGTAGTTGTGATTACCTGAGCTGTAGTTGTGATAACCTGAGCTGTAGATGTGATCACCTGAGCTGTAGTTGTGATTACCTGAGCTGTAGTTGTGATTACCTGAGCTGTAGTTGTGATCACCTGAGCTGTAGTTGTGATTACCTGAGCTGTAGTTGTGATTACCTGAGCTGTAGTTGCGATCACTTCGAGACGGGTCTGCCAATTGGGTTCGGGCATCCTTCTCTGAAGCCATATTCATTCCTTCTATCTGTGTTGGCCAATCCTCGTTTTCAATGTGGTGAACACTTGAGCCTTTTGTCTCATCTATTAAGAAATCAGTATCGCTTTGATAAACAAGTCAATTGACAAATAATAACATAACACCATACTGCATGGATGATCCTAATAATATCTAATAATCATAATAGTTAAGTGTATATCAAATGGGTGTTATTATATTATTTATTGAGTTGTAGAGGAAATGCATGGTGCTATTATGAGACTGTGCTTAGATAGAAGAGCAAGATGGAGACTCGACATGAGAAACTGCTCAAGCGCTTGTCTTACCTGTCACCGATGACTGTCTGACCAACACCTGACACCTGTTTCTTTTCAAGTGGAGCATCTTCGACAAGCCATTTTCATTTAACCTTTATTTCACCTTTATTTCACCTTTATTTAACCTTTATTTAACATTTATTTCACATTTATTTAACCTTTATTTATCTTGGTAAGTCAGTAAAAGAACAAATTCTTATTTTCAATGACGGCCTACCCCGGCCAAACCCAGACAACGATGGGCCAATTGTGCGCCACCCTTTGGGACTCCCACTCAGGGAGTGATACAGACTTTGAATGGAAACATGATCTGTAGTGACGCATCGCGCACTGAGACGCAGAGCATGCTATTCTGTTCTTCTGAAATAGACTACATGTTTCTTTAGACATGTCTAAAATAAAAAATAAAACAATTATTGTGATGGTGTAGGCTATATTACATGGATTTATTGTGATGGTGTAGGCTATATTACATGGATTTATTGTGACGGTGTAGACTATATTACATGGATTTATTGTGATGGTGTAGGCTATATTACATGGATTTATTGTGATGGTGTAGGCTATATTACATGGATTTATTGTGATGGTGTAGGCTATATTACATGGATTTATTGTGATGTTGTAGACTATATTACATGGATTTATTGTGATGGTGTAGACTATATTACATGGATTTATTGTGATGGTGTAGACTATATTACATGGATTTATTGTGATGGTGTAGGCTATATTACATGAATGTATTGTGATGGTGTAGACTATATTACATGGATTTATTGTGATGGTGTAGGCTATATTACATGAATGTATTGTGATGGTGTAGGCTATATTACATGGATTTATTGTGATGGTGTAGGCTATATTACATGGATTTATTGTGATGGTGTAGGCTATATTACATGGATTTATTGTGAAGGTGTAGGCTATATTACATGGATTTATTGTGATGGTGTAGACTATATTACATGGATTTATTGTGATGGTGTAGGCTATATTACATGGATTTATTGTGATGGTGTAGGCTATATTACATGGATTTATTGTGATGGTGTAGGTAGACTATATTACATGGATTTATTGTGATGGTGTAGGCTATATTACATGGATTTATTGTGATGGTGTAGGCTATATTACATGGATTTATTGTGATGGTGTAGGCTATATTACATGGATTTATTGTGATGGTGTAGGCTATATTACATGGATTTATTGTGATGGTGTAGGCTATATTACATGGATTTGATTGTGATATTACATGGTTTATTGTGATGGTGTAGGCTATATTACATGGATTTATTGTGATGGTTTATTGTAGGTGTAGGCTATATTACATGGATTTATTGTGATGGTGTAGGCTATATTACATGGATTTATTGTGATGGTGTAGGCTATATTACATGGATTTATTGTGATGGTGTAGGCTATATTACATGGATTTATTGTGATGGTGTAGGTAGACTATATTACATGGATTTATTGTGATGGTTTATTGTGATGAGGCTATATTACATGGATTTATTGTGATGGTGATAGACTATATTACATGGATTTATTGTGATGGGCTATATTACATGGATTTAGACTATATTACATGGATTTATTGTGAAGCTGTAGACTATATTACATGGATTTATTGTGATGGTGTAGACTATATTACATGGATTTATTGTGAAGGTGTAGACTATATTACATGGATTTATTGTCATGGTCTAGGCTATATTACATGGATTTATTGTCATGGTGTAGGCTATATTACATGGCTTTATTAGACTTTTTAAAATGTAGATGTTCCAAAGGTCTGCATCAGTGGCTTGTATGAAGCCAGGAGATGCTAAATGTGTTGATTAACGGTAAATGACTGTGAGACCGGCAGTTATGTGACATTCACCGGTTCAACCCTCGGAGGAAGTCCAGGAAACGTTTATTCCTGGCTGGGATGTGAACTTTGCAGCTGTTGCAGTAGAACATTTATAACTGGCTGTCCACTGGGGCACATTCATAACTCTGATTCTGTTTCATTTCCTCAACAGAAACAAATTAAACCTACCTGGATTTGTCCAATAGAAACTCTCGTTTTGCTCTGTTTGCTTTCGTTTGGTTCTTACAGATGCACTATGCAGATATCGCTCGGGCATTTCCTGGTTGCAAAATGCATAATAATTTGCTTAATTTCAGTTTATGTCACAAAACAAGCAACTATAGCGGAGAGAATCATTGTACCGTTTAAACCGCTGTGAAATATCTCAGACTGCTGACGTCCTTACCTTCGTTTTGTCAAGTTGGATGTCGACAGCAGTCGCAACACCCCAAGACATAGCTTGGAATGTAGTCTACACAAACCTATTCCTTCTATTTTCCTTCATTCCATTAAACACATTTGGTGTGTCACCATAGTGGTCTCTGACTTGTCCTTTTTGTAATCTGTTACAGGAAGGGGTCTTTTACAGGAAGGGGTCTGTTACAGGAAGGGGTCTTTTACTACTCTTTTTCAACTACAATTTAAAAAATATATATATATTTTACCTTTATTTAACCAGGCAAGTCAGTTAAGAACAAATTCTTATTTTCAATGACGGCCTAGGAACAGTGGGTTAACTTCCTGTTCAGGGGCAGAACAACATATTTTGTACCTTGTCAGCTTGGGGAATTGAACTTGCAACCTTTCGGTTACTAGTCCTCTAACCACTAGGCTACCCTGCCACCCCAGAATGGAGAGAGAGAGAGAGATAGAGAGAAAGAGAGTAAGAAATGACATCTTGGGGATGTCATTCGAAAACATAATGTTATCTTTTACTGCTATGCGGATGACACACAGCTGTACATTTCAATGAAACATGGTGAAGCCCCAAAATTGCCTTCGCTAGAAGCCTGTGTTTTAGATATAAGGAAGTGGATGGCTGCAAACGTTCTACTTTTAAACTCAGACAAAACAGAGATGCTTGTTCTAGGTCCCAAGAAACAAAGAGATCTTCTGTTGAATCTGACAATTAATCTTAATGGCTGTACAGTCGTCTCAAATAAAACTGTGAAGGACCTCGGCGTTACTCTGGACCCTGATCTCTCTTTTGACAAACATATCAAGACTGTTTCAAGGACAGCTTTTTTCCATCTACGTAACATTGCAAAAATCAGAAATGTTCTGTCCAAAATGATGCAGAAAATGTATCCATGCTTTTGTTACTTCTAGGTTAGAATACTGCAATGCTCTACTTTCCGGCTACCTCGATAAAGTACTAAATAAACTTTAGTTAGTGCTAAATACGGCTGCTAGAATCCTGACTAGAACCAAAAAATTTGATCATATTACTCCAGTGCTAGCCTCCCTACACTGGCTTCCTGTCAAACAAGGGCTGATTTCAAGGTTTTACCGCTAACCTATAAAGCATTACATGGGCTTGCTCCTACCTATATCTCTGATCTGGTCCTGCCATACATACCTACACGTACGCTACGGTCACAAGACGCAGGCCTCCTAATTGTCCCTAGAATTTCTAAGCAAACAGCTGGAGGCAGGGCTTTCTCCTATAGAGCTCCATTTTTATGGAATGGTCTGCCTACCCATGAGAGAGACGCAAGCTCGGTCTCAACCTTTAAGTCTTTACTGAAGACTCATCTCTTCAGTAGGTCCTATGATTGAGTGTAGTCTGGCCCAGGGGTGTGAAGGTGAAAGGAAAGGCTCTGGAGCAACGAACCACCCATGCTGTCTCTGCCTGGCCGGTTCCCCTCTTTCCACTGGGATTCTCTGCCTCTAACCCTATTACAGTGGCTGAGTCACTGGCTTACTGGTGCTCTTCCATGCCCTCCCTAGGAGGGGTGCGTCACTTGAGTGGTTGAGTCACTGATGTGATCTTCCTGTCTGGGTTGGCGAGAGAGAAAGAGAAAGAGAGAGAGGAGGCGAGCGAGCGAGATATAAAGACCGAGAGGGAGTGGTTTGTCACTCAGCAGGCTGAATTAAAGAGGCTTGTTGTGGCTTTTAATATCCATTCATTGGGTGGACTGCTGACAATGTGAGAGTGGTGCTCAGCTCAGCTAGCCCAGTCAGGCTAGGATTTATAGCTGGCTCTAATGGGCATGCCCAGAACCAATGGACTGCAGTCAGCACATTACCTCTCTCTAGCACTTCCACCCACCACACACACAGAGGAACACACACAGAGGAACACACACACAGAGAACACACACACAGAGGAACACACACAGAGGAACACACACAGGGGAACACACACACAGGGAGAAACACACACAGAGGAACACACACACAGAGGAACACACAGAGAGGAACACACAGAGGAACACACACAGAGGAACATACACACAGAGGAACACACACACAGAGGAACACACACAGAGGAACACACACACAGAGGAACACACACAGAGGAACACACACACAGAGGAACACACAGAGGAACACACACAGAGGAACACAAACAGGGGAACACACACAGGGGAACACACACAGGGGAACACACACAGGGAGGAACACGCACACAGAGGAACACACACAGGGGAACACACAGACAGAGGAACACACACACAGAGGAACACACACACAGAGGAACACACAGACAGAGGAACACACACAGGGGAACACACACAGAGGAACACACAGACAGAGGAACACACACAGAGGAACACACACACAGAGGAACACACACAGAGGAACACACAGACAGAGGAACACACACAGAGGAACACACACAGAGGAACACACAGACAGAGGAACACACAGACAGAGGAACACACACACAGAGGAACACACACACAGAGGAACACACGCAGAGGAACACACACAGAGGAACACACACAGAGGAACACACAGACAGATGAACACACAGACAGAGGAACACACACAGGGAGGAACACACACAGAGGAACACACACAGAGGAACACACACACAGGGAGGAACACACACAGAGGAACACACACACAGAGGAACCACAGGGGAACACACACACAGAGGAACACACACACAGAGGAACACACACAGAGGAACACACACACAGAGGAACACACACACAGAGGAACACACACAGAGGAACCACAGGGGAACACACACACAGATGAACACACACACAGAGGAACACACACACAGAGGAACACACACAGAGGAACCACAGGGGAACACACACACAGAGGAACACACACACAGGGAGATAGAGACACTCATAGGAACACACACACAATCAAACACAGGAGCTTACACAAGGTTTTACGTGAGGACGCAGGCACACATGAACACACACTTTTGTTGCTCACATGGCTGTGAGGACATACACTTCTGCGCGCACACACACACACACACACACACACACACACACACACACACACACACACACACACACACACACACACACACACACACACACACACACACACACACACACACACACACACACACACACACACACACACACACACTGACCTGCCCAGCTGGGGGTATCCATGTACAGTTGACAGCTGACAGTGAGGGGACTGATGTGGTGCCCTGAAGGAGAAACAAACATTACAACAGCATTAGAACAAACATTACATCAAACATTACGAGCGAGCGACTGGAACTATGTCCACTGTGTGATAAAACCTCTCTAATAGCTAACTACAGCCTCTAGTAGATCATTAGAGTCTGAAATATGACTGGAACTATGTCCACTGTGAGATAAAACCTCTCTACTACACACAGCTGTATCCTCAAGCCAGAGTGAGGGAACTACAGGCACACAACCACAGGCGTCCAGACCCCTACACTCTTTGAAATCAAGTTAATCTACCTAGAACCTTCTTTGGAGGGTTCTACCAAGAACCCTTTTTTCTTTGGAGGGTTCTACCAAGAACCCTTTTTTGTTCTACCAAGAACCCTTTTTTCTTTGGAGGGTTCTACCAAGAACCCTTTTTTCTTTGGAGGGTTCTTCCGAGAACCTTCTATGAACATGGAGATCCCACCAGCCCTAATAGTGTTTAAAATGTAACTATTTATGGCAATAATTACATATATCATAAGGCCTTTCTTTGAGGGCCGAATTAAACCCTAACAATGTGGTGTTAGGAATCTCCTGGTTTAAAGTCCACATCAGGCCTACAAATCATATTATGCCTGCTTGTAAAGTGATGTGTAATTCCTATTTGAATCCAGACAGAGTTAGGATATCCAAACATTAAAGGAAAACTCTACCCCAAAACAATGTTTTGGTATTTGTTTCATTAGTCTATTGTTTGCATAGTCCCAAAAATGTTTTGCTTGTCAGCAATCAAGTTTTCAAGAAATGTTTCTTTTGAAACAAAGAACCATCCCTGTATGATTTCTGTATTTGGAACGGGGAAGGGTAGCAGGTACAAGGTGCACCGCTTTCTGGTAAGAACTACAACGCTGCTGGGTTTTTCACACGTGTTGATCAAAGTGGTTCTTGGTAGAACCCTAATCACTCCGCAAAGAACCCTTTTGGAACCCATTTGGAACCCTTTGTAACACATTTGGAACCATTTTGGAACCCATTTGGAACCCTTGTGGAACCCATTTGGAACCCATTTGGAACCCCTTTGGAACCCATTTGGAACCCTTTTGGAACCCATTTGGAACCCTCTTGGAACCCATTTGGAACCCTTTTGGAACCCATTTGGAACCCTCTTGGAACCCATTTGGAACCCTCTTGGAACCCATTTGGAACCCTTATGGAACCCATTTGGAACCCTCTTGGAACCCATTTGGAACCCATTTGGAACCCTTTTGGAACCCTTTTGGAACCCATTTGGAACCCATTTGGAACCCTTTTGGAACCCTTTTGGAACCCATTTGGAACCCATTTGGAACCATTTTTTGTAAGAGTGTTGAGAAGAGAGGGATGATGAGGCAGAAGAATAGAAGGAGGGAAAAGGGAGGATAAATGACAATCTAGTAAGTTTACTTTTGGAAGTGCTTTGCCATACACAAACCTCCCGTGTGTAATACCATATTAGCCGCAGTGGACCCTAGGGAAATGCTGTCTGAGTGACTAAACATTTCCCCGTCTGGCGCTGCATTAACATAATGAGTGTAATGGCAGCAAGTTGGGCCTATTCAGATGAAACATGCATAGAAGACTGTTGGCTAGGGTCGTTTCTACTGACAAGGAGAGGAGCGGAGTATCGCTGGATCTTTTAAATGGTTTAAATTAATCTGATGTATAGATACTGTATAATCGTTTCGGGAGAGAGTGAGAGGAACCTATCAGTGTTCAGAACCGTAGTGCCTGAACCCTTTTTCTCCAACTGGATCCTGGACTTCCTGATGGGCCGCCCCCAGGTGGTAAGGGTAGGCAACAACACATCCGTCACGCTGACCCTAGATACGGGAACCCCCCAGGGGTGCGTGCTTACTCCCCTGCTGTACTCCCTGTTCACCTAACTGCTTGGCAATCAACCACAAGGCGCAGAGGGTAGTGTGTATGTACATCACTGGGGCCAAGCTCCCTGCCATCCAGTACCTCTATACCAGGCGGTGTCAGAGGAAGGCCCAGCGAGCCAACTCAGAGACTGTTGTCTCTGCTACCACACAGCAGGCAGTACCAATACACCAAGTCTGGAACCAACAGGACCCTGAACAGCTTCTATCCCCAAGCCATAAGACTACTAAAGAGGAAGTTAAATACCCAGACTATCTGCATTGACCCCTCTTTTTTGACTCATGACATATGCTGCAGATACTTTTTTATTATCTATTCTATTCTGTTGCCGAGTAACTTTATCGAAATAAGTGACAAATAACATTTGATATGGGGGGGGGGACTTGGAGAGATGCTATAGTACAGCATTTCCCAAACTCTGTCCTCGTGGCCCCAAGCGGTGCACACATTCATTGTTTTACCCTAGCACCAAACATCTGATTTAAATAATAAACTAATCAAGTCAAGCTCATCATCAATCATCAAAAAACTACAACATGCACCCCAGCCATCACCCCAGCACTCAGCCTTCACCCCAGCACTCAGCCTTCACCCCAGCACTCAGCCTTCACCCCAGCACTCAGTCTTCACCCCAGCCCTCAGCCTTCACCCCAGCACTCAGCCTTCACCCCAGCACTCAGCCTTCACCCCAGCACTCAGCCTTCACCCCAGCACTCAGCCTTCACCCCAGCACTCAGCCTTCACCCCAGCACTCAGCCTTCACCCCAGCACTCAGCCTCACCCCAGCACTCAGCCTTCACCCCAGCACTCAGCCTTCACCCAAGCCCTCAGCCTTCACCGCAGCCATCAATCCTTACCCCAGCCCTCACCCCAGCCATCACCCCTGCCCTCACCCCATTCATCACCCCAGCCATCACCCCTGTCCTCACCCCAGCCATCATCCCTGTCCTCACCCCAGCCATCACCCCTGCCCTCACCCCAGCCATCACCCCTGTCCTCACCCCAGCCATCACCCCTGCCCTCACCCCATGCATCACCCCAGCCATCACCCCTGCCCTCACCCCATCCATGACCCCTCAACCCCAACCTTCACCCATGCCCTCACCCCAGCCCTCACCCCTGCCCTCACCCCATCCATCACCCCTTACTCCAGCCCATCACTATTAACATGGACAATATAATATAATAAAAATGAAAATAAAAAAATAGAATTGAACAGAATTTGCCATAATTTAGTTTTAGCATATTCTGTTTTAGTAATAAAACAGACGTTTGCATTTGCGGTCAATATTCTCCATATTTCACATTCATATCACCAGCAGTTTCTAATCATACATCATCATAATATATATGTTTTTACATACAAAATTAAATATACTGTATATATCACTCCTTCTCCTTCTCATCACTTGCACTGAAACACACACACACACACACACACACACACACACACACACACACACACACACACACACACACACACACACACACACACACACACACACACACACACACACACACACACACACACACACACACACACACACACACACACTAAATTGGTCCACTCACACAGACAGCATCGTGAAGGCGCAGCAGCGCCTCTTCAACCTCAGGAGGCTGAAGAAATTAGGCTTGTCACCAAAAGCACTCACAAACTTCTACAGATGCACAATCGAGAGCATCCTGGCGGGCTGTATCACCGCCTGGTACGGCAACTGCTCCGCCCACAACCGTATGTATGCTGTATGCTGCTCTGTACCATCACTCATTCATATATCCTTATGTACATATTCTTTATCCCCTTACACTGTGTATAAGACAGTAGTTTTGGAATTCTTAGTTAGATTACTTGTTGGTTATTACTGCATTGTCGGAACTAGAAGCACAAGCATTTCGGAACACTCGCATTAACATCTGCTAACCATGTGTATGTGACAAATAAAATTAGATTATATTTGATTTGATTTGACACACAAATGCACACACACACGCAAAGACACACACACACACACACACACACACAAATGCACACACTCACACACACACGCACACACACACACACGCACAGACACACACAAATGCACACAGGCATGCACACACACACATGCTCACAGGCACGCACACACACACATGCACAGACACACACACACAGACACACAGACACACACACACACCCAAATGCACACCGACACATACACATACACACACACACACACAAATGCACACAGGCGCACACACACACATATGCACACACACATTCACTCCCCCATCTAATAGACAGATAATGGAGGCTTGATGAATGGTTGTGTGGAGATTGAAGGAGGGTTGATGAATGGTTGTGTGAAGGTTGAAGGAAGGTTAATGGAGGGTTAATGAATGACTCGTTATATTAACAGTCACCCAACATGTTTCTGTCGATGGCATCAATGATGAAGTTATGGAATATGGAAGTTGAAGCTCCACGGAAAAATGGCTACAACATAACTACCTTAAAAGTGTGTGTGTGTGCATGTGTGTATGTGTTCGTGTGTATGTGTGTGTGTGTGTGTCTGTTTATCTAATCCCCTGACCCCTAACCTATTGGCTCGGCGGGTGACTGGGACTGATTCCATTAAAGTCCCAGTAATTCAACACACGTTTAATCATGTCAAGTTTAATAACTCCAATTAAATTACAACAGCCTCTCGTGTACCATCATACCATCACAGCACCGAGAGATAATAGGGAGAGAGAGGGAGAGAGCGATGGAGAGGAGAGTGAGAGAGAGAAAGAGAGAGAGCGAGAGGAGAGGGCGAGAGAATGAGAGAGAGACGGAGGGAGAGATGGAGGAGAGGAGAGGGAGAGAGACGGAGGTAGAGAGAGATGGAGAGGAGAGGGAGAGAGAGAGAGGAGAGGGAGAGAGAGATGGAGAGCAGAGGGAGAGAGAGAGAGATGGAGAGGAGAGGGAGAGAGAGAGATGGAGAGGAGAGGGAGAGAGAGAGAGAGAGATGGAGAGGAGAGCAGAGGGAGAGAGGGAGAGGAGAGGGAGAGAGAGAGATGGAGAGCAGAGGGAGAGAGGGAGAGGAGAGGGAGAGAGAGAGATGGAGAGCAGAGGGAGAGGAGAGGAGAGAGAGAGAGATGGAGAGCAGAGGGAGAGGAGAGGGAGAGAGAGAGATGGAGAGCAGAGGGAGAGAGAGAGATGGAGAGCAGAGGGAGAGAGGGAGGGGGGAAGAGCGGGAAAGAAGAGTAGATAGAGGGATGGAGAGAAAGAGAGAGCTTAGAGATGAGAAGAGTGAATGCCCAAAGGGAAGACGGGGTGAGAGAGCCTCCTGCCGCGACCAGATGTAGAAGTAATTGATTCTCTACTGGTAAAGAGACGACTGTACCAGTAAGTATCTATATGTGTAATGGATGAACACATCTAACATACGGTGCCTTCTGAAAGTATTCCCCTTGACTTTTTCCACATGTTTTTACGTTTCAGCCTTATTCTAAAATTGAGGAAATAGTTTTTTCTCATCATAACCATTAATGGCAAAGCAAAAACAGGTTTTAGACATTTTTGCTAAAATGTATAATAAAAAAAATGAAATATCACATTTACATGAGTATTCAGACTCTTTACTCAGTACTTTGTTGAAGCACCTTTGACAGTGATTACAGCATCGGGTCTTCTTTGGTATGACATTACAAGCTTGGCACACCTGTATTTGAGGAATTTCTCCCATTCTTCTCTGCTTCTCTTCTCCTCTCAAGCTCTGTCAGCTTGGATGGGGAGCGTTGCTGCACGGCTATTTTCAAATCATAATCAAATCTAATTTTATTAGTCACATGCGCCGAATACAACAGTGAAATGCTTACTTACAAATCATTAATTAACCAACAATGCAGTTAAACAAATACAAAATAAGAAATACAATTCAACAAGTAGTTAAAGAGCAGCAGTAAAATAACAATAGCGAGACTTGCAGAGTCAATGTCCGCGGGCACCGGTTAGTCGATGTAATTGAGGTTATATGTACATGTAGGTGGAGTTATTCAAGTGACTATGCATAGATAATAACAGAGAGTAGCAGTGGTGTAAAATGGGGGCAATCCAAATAGTCTGGTTAGACATTTGATTAGATATTCAGGAGTCTTATAGTTTGGGGGTAGAATCTGTTTAGAAGCCTTTTGGACCTAGACCTGGCGGTCCGGAACCGCTTGCCGTGCTGTAGCAGAGAGAACAGTCTATGACTGCGGTGTCTGGAATCTTTGACAATTTTTAGGACTTTCCTCTGACACTCTCTGGTACAGAGGTCCTGAATGGCAGGAAGCTTGGCCCCAGTGATGTACTGGGCCATAGGCACTACCTTCTGTAGTGCCTTGCGGTCGGAGGCCGAGCAGTTGCCATATCAGGCAGTGATGCAACCAGTCAGGATGCTCTCGGTGTTGCAGCTGTAGAACCTTTTGTGGATCTGAGGACCCATG
>NC_060179.1:78864057-78879057 GCF_021184085.1 Oncorhynchus gorbuscha
CAAAGGCCAGCTTTTGCAAAGAGAAATTTGCATCCTGCAGTACTAATTCCCAGAATTTTGGGGACGCCCACTTCTCCTTCACCCAAATCCAGACAGCTGATGTTCTGAAAGAGCTGCAAAATCTGTATACCTACAGATCAGCTGGGCCAGACAATCTGGACCCTCTCATCCTAAAATGATCCTTACCAGTCTTTTCAACCTCTCTTTCGTATCGTCTGAGATTCCTAAAGATTGGAAAGCGGCCGCAGTCATCCCCTTTGAGACTCTCTAGACCCAAACTGTTCCAGACCTACGGTATACCCATCCTGCCCTGCCTTTCTAAAGTCTTCGAAAGCCAAGTGAACAAACAGATCACAGACCATTTCGAATTCCACCATATCTTCTCAGCTATGCAATCTGGTTTCCGAGCCGGTCATGGGTGCACCTCAGCCACTCTCAAGGTCCTAAACGATATCATAACCGCCATCGATAAAAGACAGTACTGTGCAGCCGTCTTGATCATCCTGGCCAAGGCTTTTGACTCTGTCAATCACCACGTTCTTAACGACAGACTCAACAACCTTGGTTTCTCTAATGACTGACTCGCCTGGTTCACTAACTACTTCTCAGATAGATTTGAGTAAATCAAATCGGAGGGCATGTTGTCCGGACCTCTGGCAGTCTCTATGGGGGTGCAACAGGGTTCAATTCTCGGGCCGACTCTTTTCTCTGTATATATCAATGATGTCGTTCTTGCTGTGGGTGATTCTTTGATGCACCTCTACGCAGACGACACCATTCTGTAAACATCTGGCTCTTCTTTGGACACTTTGTTAACAAACCTCCAAACGAGCTTCAACGCCATAAGACACTCATTCCGTGGTCTCCAACTGCTCTTAAATGCTAGTAAAACTAAATGCATGCCTTTCAACTGATTGCTGCCTGCACCCGCCCTCCCGACTAGCATCACTACTCTGGACGGTTCTGACTTAAAAGATGTGGACAACCACAAATACCTAGGTGTCTGGTTAGACTGTAAACTCTCCTTCCAGACTCACATTAAGCATCTCCAATCCAAAGTTAAATAGAAAATTGGCTTCCTATTTCGCATCAATTCTCCTTCACTCATGCTGCCAAACAGACCCTCGTTTTACTAATTATACTACAGATCCTTGACTTCGGCGAAGTCATTTACAAAATAGCTTCCAACACTCTACTAAGCAAATTGGATGCAGTCTATCACAGTGCCATCAATTTTGTCACCAACACCCCATATACTACCCACCACTGCAACCTGTATTCTCTCGTTGGCTGTTCCTCGCTACATATTCATCGCCAAACCCACTGGCTCCCGGTCATCTATAAGCTTTTGCTGGGTAGAGCTCCCCCTTATCTCAGCTCACTGGTCACCAAAGCAACACCCACCCGTAGCACACGCTCCAGGAGGTATATTTCACTGGTCATCCCCAAAGCCAACACCTCCTTTTGCCGCCTTTCCTTCCAGTTCTCTGCTGCCAATGACTGGAACGAATTGCAAAAATCACTGAAGTTGGAGACTTAAATCTCCCTCACTAACTTTAAGCATCAGCAATCAGAGCAGCTTACCGATCACTGCAGCTGTACACAGCCCATCTGTAAATGGCCCATCCAACCAACCTACTACCTCATCCCCATATTTGTTTTTGTTTTTCTGCTCTTTTGCACACCAGTATTTCTACTGGCACATCCTCATCTGCACATCTATCACTGAAGTGTTAATTTGCTAAAGTGTAATTACTTTTCCACCATTGGTCTATTTATTGCCTTACCCCCTCACTTCATTTTCTCACAATGTATTTGGATTATATATGTTATTGACTGTACGTTTGTTTATGTGTTGTTGTTTCTGTCACAGTGCTTTGCTTTATCTTGGCTTTATCTTTATCTTTCTATAAATAAAAAAAATCCATATATAATTTCTACCGGGGGATTTGAGATAAAGGAGATTGCGTTGTTCACTTCACATCATTTTTCATTATGAAGCTTTAATGAAAGTTTGGTTTCCATTTTACTCTTTCATATTTTGTTACTATTACATAATCAATTCATTTTTTTTTTTTTATTTTAACAGGCAAGTCAGTTAAGAACACATTCTTATTTTCAATGACGGCCTGGGAACAGTGGGTTAACTGCCTGTTCAGGGGCAGAACGACAGATTTGTACCTTGTTGGTAGAGCAGCTCAGGGGTTTGAACCACCCATACATAGAATGTATGCACACATGACTGTAAGTCGCTTTGGATAAAAGCGTCTGCTAAATAGCATAGTCCAACGCTCTAACCACTAGGCTACGCTGCCGCCCCTCATGTTTTATGAGGTGGAACTTGACGTGCACCAGATTCATTCATATAGAAATGAACTGACGAAATTTCTTTGGTCAAATCATTTGTATTTTTTAGGGGCAGATCTCATTTGAATAATACCCAACATGCTTTGTAACTATACTTTGTGCATTTACATTTAGGCAATGTAGTAGATGCTTTTATTGACAGCGATTTCAGTCATTGCATTAAATTAAGGTAAAAAAACATAAACATCCACATGTAAAAAGTTTATCGAACCGTTACTGAAAATGTTGTGAATTCTGTTTTGCAATTTAGTAGCTAGCTCGTTAGCTTCTTGGAAAATCAAGCTTCCCTTGGTAGCAGCAGATAATCCCCTCCTGGATCAAGAGCCGTGCATTCTGATATTTATTTTTTGTGCATACTGAAGACTGTGAGTAGCATTTTTGATTTAGCTAAAAATCAAATCAAAATCAAATCAAATCAAATTTTATTTGTCACATACACATGGTTAGCAGATGTTAATGCGAGTGTAGCGAAATGCTTGTGCTTCTAGTTCCGACAATGCAGTGATAACCAACAAGTAATCTAACTAACAATTCCAAAACTACTGTCTTATACACAGTGTAAGGGGATAAGGAACATGTACATAAGGATATATGAATGAGTGATGGTACAGAGCAGCATACAGTAGATGGTATCGAGTACAGTATATACATATGAGATGAGTGTGTATGTCATGCAGGTGATAGAGGACCCAAAAGCGACTTAACAGAAACAGAGTTTATTCAAGTCCAAACAGGGAATAACAGAAATCCTCTAGTCTGTAGAGGGGAATGACAAGAGAAGCGGCCACAGACTGCAGGTCGCTTCGGGTAGGCGCAGGCCGTAGTAGACAGAGACACCTGCTCACACGCAGCATCTGATGAAGGCAAAAAACACGACAGGACAGGGCGAAACACAATCACAGCATGGTGAATACAAAACAAGGAACCGACGGGACAGGAACGGAACACAAAGGAATAAATAGGGACTCTAATCAGGGGAAAGGATCGGGAACAGGTGTGGGAAGACTAAATGATGATTAGGGGAATAGGAACAGCTGGGAGCAGGAACGGAACGATAGAGAGAGGAGAGAGAGGGAGGGGGAGAGAGAGGGATAGAAAAAGGGAACGAACCTAATAAGACCAGCAGGGGGAAACGAACAGAAGGAAAAGCAAAATGACAAGATGATATAAGACAAAACATGACAGTACCCCCCACTCACCGAGCGCCTCCTGGCGCTCTCGAGGAGGAACACTGGCGGCAACGGAGGAAATCATAGATCAAACGGTCCAGCACGTCCCGAGAAAGAACCCAACTCCTCTCCTCAGGACCGTAACGAAAAACGATAAAAAGGGAAACTAGGGTACTACTCTAAAAAAAATGAGAACTAGGGACAGACTGAGACACAGCAAGGGCAGGGACAAGAACAGGAGAGATGCGATGGCAGGGAACAGACTGAGACCCAGCAAGACCAGGAGCAGAAGCAGAAAAAAATTACCAGACTTCTTCTGCGCGCAGTCTGAACACGCAGCCACGAAACGGCGCGTGTCACGCTCCTGAGTCGGCCACCAAAAGCGCTGGCGAATAGACGCAAGAGTGCCTCGAACACCGGGATGACCAGCTAACTTGGCAGAGTGAGCCCACTGAAGAACAGCCAGACGAGTGGAAACAGGAACGAAAAGGAGGTTACTAGGACAAGCGCGCGGCGACGCAGTGTGCGTGAGTGCTTGCTTAACCTGTCTTTCAATTCCCCAGACTGTCAACCCGACAACACGCCCATAAGGAAGAATCCCCTCGAGATCAGTAGAAGCCACAGAAGAACTAAACAGACGGGATAAGGCATCAGGCTTGGTGTTCTTGCTACCCGGACGGTAAGAAATCACAAACTCGAAACGAGCGAAAAACAACGCCCAACGAGCTTGACGGGCATTAAGTCGTTTGGCAGAACGGATGTACTCAAGGTTCTTATGGTCTGTCCAAACGACAAAAGGAACGGTCGCCCTCCAACCACTGTCGCCATTCGCCTAGGGCTAAGCGGATGGCGAGCAGTTCACGGTTACCCACATCATAGTTGCGCTCAGATGGCGACAGGCGATGAGAAAAATAAGCGCAAGGATGAACCTTATCGTCAGACTGGAAGCGCTGGGATAGAATGGCTCCCACGCCTACCTCTGAAGCGTCAACCTCGACAATGAATTGTCTAGTGACGTCAGGAGTAACGAGGATAGGAGCGGACGTAAAACGTTCTTTTAGAAGATCAAAAGCTCCCTGGGCGGAACCGGACCACTTAAAACACGTCTTGACAGAAGTAAGAGCTGTGAGAGGGGCAGCAACTTGACCGAAATTACGAATGAAACGCCGATAGAAATTAGCGAAACCTAAAAAGCGCTGCAACTCGACACGTGACCTTGGAACGGGCCAATCACTGACAGCTTGGACCTTAGCGGAATCCATCTGAATGCCTTCAGCGGAAATAACGGAACCGAGAAAAGTAACGGAGGAGACATGAAAAGAGCACTTCTCAGCCTTTACGTAGAGACAATTCTCTAAAAGGCGCTGTAGAACACGTCGAACGTGCTGAACATGAATCTCGAGTGACGGAGAAAAAATCAGGATATCGTCAAGATAGACAAAAACAAAAATGTTCAGCATGTCTCTCAGAACATCATTAACTAATGCCTGAAAAACAGCTGGCGCATTGGCGAGACCGAACGGCAGAACCCGGTACTCAAAATGCCCTAACGGAGTGTTAAACGCCGTTTTCCACTCGTCCCCCTCTCTGATGCGCACGAGATGGTAAGCGTTACGAAGGTCCAACTTAGTAAAGCACCTGGCTCCCTGCAGAATCTCGAAGGCTGATGACATAAGGGGAAGCGGATAACGATTCTTAACCGTTATGTCATTCAGCCCTCGATAATCCACGCAGGGGCGCAGAGTACCGTCCTTCTTCTTAACAAAAAGAACCCCGCCCCGGCCGGAGAAGAAGAAGGCACTATGGTACCGGCGTCAAGAGACACAGACAAATAATCCTCGAGAGCCTTACGTTCGGGAGCCGACAGAGAGTATAGTCTACCTCGAGGAGGAGTGGTCCCCGGAAGGAGATCAATACTACAATCATACGACCGGTGAGGAGGAAGGGAGTTGGCTCGGGACCGACTGAAGACCGTGCGCAGATCATGATATTCCTCCGGCACTCCTGTCAAATCGCCAGGTTCCTCCTGAGAAGTAGGGACAGAAGAAACGGGAGGGATGGCAGACATTAAACACTTCACATGACAAGAAACGTTCCAGGATAGGATAGAATTACTAGACCAATTAATAGAAGGATTATGACATACTAGCCAGGGATGACCCAAAACAACAGGTGTAAACGGTGAACGGAAAATCAAAAAAGAAATAGTCTCACTGTGGTTACCAGATACTGTGAGGGTTAAAGGTAGTGTCTCAAATTTGATACTGGGAAGATGACTACCATCTAAGGCAAACATGGGCGTAGGCTTGTCTAACGGTCTGAAAGGAATGTTATGTTTCCGAACCCATGCTTCGTCCATGAAACAACCCTCAGCCCCAGAGTCAATCAAGGCACTGCATGTAGCACCCGAACCGGTCCAGCGTAGATGGACCGACATAGTAGTACAAGATCTAGATGAAGAGACCTGAGTAGTAGCGCTCACCAGTAGCCCTCCGCTTACTGATGGGCTCTGGCCTCTTACTGGACATGAATTAACAAAATGTCCAGCAACTCCGCAATAGAGGCACAGGCGGTTGGTGATCCTCCGTTCCCTCTCCTTAGTCGAGATGCGAATCCCTCCCAGCTGCATGGGCTCAGTCTCAAAGCCAGAGGAGGGAGATGGTTGTGATGCGGAGCAGGGAAACACCGTTGATGCGAGCTCTCTTCCACGAGCCCGGTGACGAAGATCTACCCGTCGTTCTATGCGGATGGCGAGAGCAATCAAAGAGTCCACATCTGAAGGAACCTCCCGGGAGAGAATCTCATCCTTAACCACTGCGTGGAGTCCCTCCAGAAAACGAGCGAGCAGCGCCGGCTCGTTCCACTCACTAGAGGCAGCAAGAGTGCGAAACTCAATAGAATAATCCGTTATGGACCGTTCACCTTGGCATAATGAAGCCAGGGCCCTAGAAGCCTCCCCTACCAAAAACTGAACGGTCAAAAACCCGAATCATCTCCTCTTTAAAGTTCTGGAACTTGTTAGAGCAATCAGCCCTTGCCTCCCAGATAGCTGTGCCCCATTCTCGAGCCCGGCCAGTAAGGAGTGAAATGACGTAAGCAACCCGAGCTCTCTCTCTAGAGTATGTGTTGGGTTGGAGAGAGAACACAATCTCACACTGCGTGAGAAAGGAGCGGCACTCAGTGGGCTGCCCGGAGTAGCAAGGTGGGTTATTAACCCTAGGTTCTGGAGACTCGGCAGGCCAGGAAGTAACAGGTGGCACGAGACGTAGACTCTGGAACTGTCCAGAGAGGTCGGAAACCTGAGCGGCCAGGTTCTCCACGGCATGGCGAGCAGCAGACAATTCCTGCTCGTGTCTGCCGAGCATAGCTCCTTGGATCTTGACGGCAGTGTAACGAGCGTCTGAAGTCGCTGGGTCCATTCCTTGGTCGGTTCCTTCTGTCATGCAGGTGATAGAGGACCCAAAAGCGACTTAACAGAAACAGAGTTTATTCAAGTCCAAACAGGGAATAACAGAAATCCTCTAGTCTGTAGAGGGGAATGACAAGAGAAGCGGCCACAGACTGCAGGTCGCTTCGGGTAGGCGCAGGCCGTAGTAGACAGAGACACCTGCTCACACGCAGCATCTGATGAAGGCAAAAAAACACGACAGGACAGGGCGAAACACAATCACAGCATGGTGAATACAAAACAAGGAACCGACGGGACAGGAACGGAACACAAAGGAATAAATAGGGACTCTAATCAGGGGAAAGGATCGGGAACAGGTGTGGGAAGACTAAATGATGATTAGGGGAATAGGAACAGCTGGGAGCAGGAACGGAACGATAGAGAGAGGAGAGAGAGGGAGGGGGAGAGAGAGGGATAGAAAAAGGGAACGAACCTAATAAGACCAGCAGGGGGGAAACGAACAGAAGGAAAAGCAAAATGACAAGATGATATAAGACAAAACATGACAGTGTAGACAAAGTAAACAAAGTGGCATAGTTAAAGTGGCTAGTGATACATGTGTTACATAAGGATGCAGTCGATGATGTAGAGTACAGTATATACATATGCATATGAGATGAATAATGTAGGGTAAGTAACATTATATAAGGTAGCATTGTTTAAAGTGGCTAGTGATATATTTACATCATTTCCCATCAATTCCCATTATTAAAATGGCTGGAGTTGGGTCAGTGTCAATGACAGTGTGTTGGCAGCAGCCACTCAGTGTTAGTGGTGGCTGTTTAACAGTCTGATGGCCTTGAGATAGAAGCTGTTTTTCAGTCTCTCGGTCCCAGCTTTGATGCACCTGTACTGACCTCGCCTTCTGGATGATAGCGGGGTGAACAGGCAGTGGTTCGGGTGGTTGATGTCCTTGATGATCTTTATGGCCTTCCTGTAACAACGGGTGGTGTAGGTGTCCTGGAGGGCAGGTAGTTTGCCCCCGGTGATGCGTTGTGCAGTCCTCACTACCCTCTGGAGAGCCTTACGGTTGAGGGCGGAGCAGTTGCCGTACCAGGCGGTGATACAGCCCGCCAGGATGCTCTCGATTGTGCATCTGTAGAAGTTTGTGAGTGCTTTTGGTGACATGCCGAATTTCTTCAGCCTCCTGAGGTTGAAGAGGCGCTGCTGCGCCTTCTTCACGACGCTGTCAGTGTGAGTGGACCAATTCAGTTTGTCTGTGATGTGTATGCCGAGGAACTTAAAACTAGCTACCCTCTCCACTACTGTTCCATCGATGTGGATAGGGGGGTGTTCCCTGTGTAACATTATGAGCTGGGACGTCTGTCCTGTATATAGTTTATTTCAGAGACTGTATAAAATGTTAGCAATGCGCTCATAAGCATTTAGCTAGCATTCACTGTGGGATTTTACATGTACTTGTTAGCGTTGCTTGTTAGCGTTGCTATGCATCTTATTACAAAGGCTCAGTAGGGTATATACAGTTGATGTTGGAAGTGTACATACACCTTAGCCAAATACATTTAAACTCAGTTTTTCACAATTCCTGACATTTAATCCCAGTAAGAATTCCCTGTCTTAGGTCAGTTAGGGTCACCACTTTATTTTAAGAATGTGAAATGTCAGAATAATAGTAGTGAGAATGATTTATTTCATCACATTCCCAGTGGGTCTAAAGTTTACATACGCTCAATTAATACTTGGTAGCATTGCCTTTAAATTGTTTAACTTGGTTCAAACGATTTGGGAAGCCTTCCACAAGCTTCCCACAATAAATTGGGTGGAGTTTGGCCCATTCCTCCTGACAGAGCTGGTGTAACTGGTGTAACTGAGTCAGATTTGTAGGCCTCCTTGCTCGCAAACACTTTTTCAGTTCTGCCCACACATTTTCCATAGGATTGAGTTCAGGGCTTTGTGATGCCAATACCTATACCTTGATTTTGTTGTCCTTAAGCCGTTTTGCCATAACTTTGGAAGTATGCTGGTGGTCATTGTCCATTTGGAAGACCCATTTGCGACCAAGCTTCAACTTCCTGAATGATGTCTGAGATGCTAAAATATATCCACATAATTTTCTTTCCTCGTGATGCCATTTATTTTGTGAAGTGCACTTGTCCTTCCTGCAGCAAAGCAATTCTCAGGTCTGGCTGATTTCTTTTGATTTTCCCATGATGTCAATCAAAGAGTCACTGAGTTTGAAGGTAGGCCTTGAAATGCATCCACAGGTACACCTCCAATTGATTCAAATGATGTTAATTAGCCTAACAGACGCTTCTAAAGCCATGACATCATTGTCTGGAATTTTCCAAGCTGTTTAAAGGCACAGTCAATATAGTTGTATGTAAACTTCTGACCCATTGGAATTGTGGTACAGTGAATTATAAGTGAAATAATCTGTTTGTAACCTATTGTTGGAAAAATGACTTGTGTCATGCATAAAGTAGATGTCCTAACCGACTTGCCAAAACTATAGTTTGTTAACAAGAAATCTGTGAAGTGTATGTAAAGGTCCGACTTCAACTGTGACTCAGTTCTCTGCAGAACTATATAACTCAGTTCTCTGTACTACTATATAACTATATAACTCAGTTCTCTGTAGTACTATATAACTATATAACTCAGTTCTCTGTACTACTATATAACTATATAACTCAGTTCTCTGTAGTACTATATAACTATATCACTCAGTTCTCTGTATTACTATATCACTCAGTTCTCTGTAGTACTATATAACTATATAACTCAGTTCTCTGTACTACTATATAACTATATAACTCAGTTCTCTGTACTACTATATAACTATATAACTCAGTTCTCTGTAGTATTATATAACTATATAACTCAGTTCTCTGTACTACTATATAACTATATAACTCAGTTCTCTGTACTACTATATAACTATATAACTCAGTTCTCTGTATTACTATATCACTCAGTTCTCTGTAGTACTATATAACTATATAACTCAGTTCTCTGTACTACTATATAACTATATAACTCAGTTCTCTGTAGTATTATATAACTATATAACTCAGTTCTCTGTAGTACTATATAACTATATAACTCAGTTCTCTGTAGTACTATATAACTATATAACTCAGTTCTCTGTAGTACTATATAACTATATAACTCAGTTCTCTGTAGTACTATATAACTATATAATAATATATAATAATAACTCAGTTCTCTGTAGTACTATATAACTATATAACTCAGTTCTCTGTAGTACTATATAACTATATAACTCAGTTCTCTGTAGTACTATATAACTATATAACTCAGTTCTCTGTACTACTATATAACTATATAACTCAGTTCTCTGTACTACTATATAACTATATAACTCAGTTCTCTGTACTACTATATAACTATATAACTCAGTTCTCTGTACTACTATATAACTATATAATTCAGTTCTCTGTAGTAAGTCAGTTCTCTGTACTACTATATAACTCATTTCTCTGTAGTACTATATAACTATATAACTCAGTTCTCTGTACTACTGTATTACTATATAACTCAGCAAATTCATTTTCTGAGGACATACAGTATGCAGAAAAAAATAAAATAATATATATATATTTAGCAGAACATTTTATCCACAGCGACCTAATGTCATGCGTGCATTCATTTGACATATGTCTGGTCCCGGGAGTCGAAACCCACATTCCTGGCATTGCAAATGCCATGCTCTACCAACTGAGCCATACAGGACAACAAAAATAAATCCGTTCCAATTCTCTTGGCATGTAATATGTAGATTCAACTTCCTATCAAACCTTCATGATGTTCATCCTCGGAACTGTATGGATGAGTGTGTGCAATGAACTGTGGTCTTTATGCCTTCTCTGAAGGACAATCTACCTCAGCAGACTACGGTGTGTGAGTGTGTCTGGTGTGTGGGTGCGTGTGTTTGTGTGTTGGGGAGAACGAGTCTGGGGCCCATACGTTCCCAGGTGATGTATAGGTGGAAACTGTAAATGAACCATGCATAAATTGATGAAGTGTTTATGTGTGTCTTCTTGATGCTTGTTTTTATTCTCTTACACCATACATGAATGGAGGTGGCAGGTTTGTAATTGAACGAAGCAACGAGATAGAAAGGAGGATCATTTTTGTGTGTCTGTGTCTGTGTCTGTGTATGCGTATGCGTGTGTGTGTGTGTGTGTGTGTGTGTGTGTGTGTGTGTGTGTGTGTGTGTGTGTGTGTGTGTGTGTGTGTGTGTGTGTGTGTGTGTGTGTGTGTGTGTGTGTGTGTGTGTGTGTGACGTGTGTGTGTGTGTGTGTGTGTGTGTGTGTGTGTGTGTGTGTGTGTGTGTGTGTGTGTGTGTGTGTGTGTGTGTGTGTGTGTGTGTGTGTGTGTGTGTGTGTGTGTGTGTGTGTGTGTGTGTGTGTGTGTGTGTGTGTGTGTGTGTGTGTGTGTGTGTGTGTGTGTGTGTGTGTGTGTGTGTGTGTGTGTGTGTGTGTGTGTGTGTGTGTGTGTGTGTGTGTGTGTGTGTGTGTGTGTGTGTGTGTGTGTGTGTGTGTGTGTGTGTGTCATCCACAATTAACCTCTGGAATAATGCAGAGAACAGATGCAGCTGTTGCAAACACCTGGATTGAAAAGATGAGTTGAGAGAGGGATGGAAGGATGGAGGGAGAATAGATGAGGTAGAGAGAACAGAGTGTAATGTGATAATGTATTGAGTCCCACAAGGTGATGGGTAGGATCCGGTTCAGTGAGTGTGTGTGTGTGTTGGGTGTGTGTGTGTGTGTGCGTGTGCGTGCGCGTGCGAGTGCGTGTGCGTGTGTGTGTGTGTGAGCTAGATCGCTCAACATTTACTTGGAAATTGGACGTCTATCCATGTCCTGAGGACGTCGACAAAGGCCTTCAAAACTGGCCACTAGGGACAACAGTGAACGCTATTACCATCAAGTAGTTGAGTTTTCTAAGGTGTTGTGGATGGGCATTATCTCTGAAACAGTGTCTGGGAAAAAGAGACAATGAATATGAACAGATCTCCTTTCTACCCAGAAAGCTTCCAATCAAGCTGCCATCACCGGCTCTGCAAGCGTTATGTAAAAACAGGTCTGTTACTCACCAAATATACCTGCTCTGCCTGCAACTACTGCTGTTACATCTCCTACTTCCAGAAACGGTTTGGAAAAAAAAATAAAGTACCAGCAACCATCATTGTATTTACATTTTATTGCCTTTGACTGGAAGAGATGCCTCTTCCGGTGCCTTTTGAACTAGGAAGTACATCCCAGATGTAAATGCCGATTGTTGGCAGACAGATTGAGTAACAAACGTATATTGATATTATAACACTAGCAGAGCTAGCTTTCTGCGCAGAAAGGAGATGTTGTGTTGGTGTGGGTGGGTGTGTGCATATGAGATTAGATTAGAGAGTTTAATAGTCTCATGTAATTGCAGTAACATGACTGGCCGGACAGACGGACGGACGGGGGCAGGTAGCTGCTACTCAGCAGCCTGTTGGTCTGGGGGTAGAAGCTATTGGCCACTCTTACAGTTTTTTGCCATGATGCTCTTATACCGCCCGTGTCTGAGTGATGGAAACGGGTAGAACAGGCCGTGGCTCAGGTGGGTGGGGTCCCTGGTGATGTTCTTGACCTTCCTGTGACACCTGGTGTTGTAGGTTTCCTGAAGGTCATGGCTGTGTTCACCCAATGGTTGCGTTCGGCTGAGCGTATCACATCACTTCCGGTATCACATCATCATATACATTTTTGTTATGAATCCGGTGACTGAGTCGACGTATTCCCTGATGTTATCCCCAGACGCAACCCAGAACATATCCCAGTCCACACAACAGTCTTGGAGCATGGATTCTGATTGGTCCGAGCAGTGTTGTACAGACCTGACCACCGGAACTTCCATTTTCAGTCTTTGTTTGAATACCCATGTCGAAAAGGTGTGTACCAGTGGTCAAGCGTTGAATTTCCGCAAGTTAGACTGTCAATGTTTTTTTATTACAATTCGGCAGCACAGTCCTCACATTACTTTTGTTGAAATACCCGGTGACAATGAACGCTGCCTCCTGGTATGCTGTCTCCAGTTTGTTCAGGGTCCAATGAAGATCTTTTAAGAGCCTTTTTGCTGCCGCCTTGGGGGCGGGATGTACACAGCCATGGCGGTAGTCCTTCAGGACTCTCTTGGATGGTAAAAAAGGGAGCAACATTTGGTGACCAAGTATTCCAAGTCGGGAGAATAGAAGCTTGTATTCCAAGTCGGGAGAATAGAAGCTTGTATTCCAAGTCGGGAGAATAGAAGCTTGTATTCCAAGTCGGGAGAATAGAAGCTTGTATTCCAAGTTGGGAGAGTAGAAGCTTGTATTCCAAGTCGGGAGAGTAGAAGCTTGTATTCCAAGTCGGGAGAGTAGAAGCTTGTATTCCAAGTTGGGAGAGTAGAAGCTTGTATTCCAAGTCGGGAGAGTAGAAGCTTGTATTCCAAGTTGGGAGAGTAGAAGCTTGCATGTTCCTGGTACGTTTTCCCATGTCGCAACACATGTTGTTGTAAGTCGCTCTGGATAAGAGCGTCTGCTAAATGACTTAAATGTAAATGTAAATGTTGGTCATGAAGCAGAGCCTTCCGCCTTTGTTCTTGCCAGAGAGAACAGCTTGAAAAACGGTAAAACCCGCTGGTTGTAGATACTCCTTTTGGATGTCGGAGGAAATCCAAGTGTCGGGAAAACAGAATATGTTGCAGAATCTGATGTCCTCTTCTGGAAGGAGATCCTCGTTGGCGAGTAGTACGCTCGGTAGTTGGAGGACGGGTTGCCTGATGTTTTAATCTCACTAAGACCTTAATCTCACATCTGTCTCTCCATCTGCGTCTCATTTTGCTTCTCTCTGGAAGTATTCACAGATAGCCCAAAGTCTAACCGAAGAGGCTAGCCCATTGTTTCCGTGGTCTCCGTGAATTTGGGAAGGTCAGGTGGATGGTGAGTACCCAATAGTTCTGCCTGAGTGTATGTAGTAATGTAGCACAAAACAAACCGAGTAAGAAAAATTGAAAAAAACACAAGAAAAAAACAACAGAGAAAGTAGATAGCTGCAATATTTTATAGGAGGTCGAGGTGCGACGCCATCTTCCACATCAAGTATATGTGTGTGTGTAGCCTACATTATGTGGGTGAGGATGTGTGGGTGAGGAAGTGTGGGTGAGGATGTGTGGGTGAGGAAGTGTGGTTGATGTGTGGGTGAGGGTGTATGGGTGAGGGTGTGTATAAACGTGTGGGTGAGGGTGTATGGGTGAGGGTGTCTATAAACGTGTGGGTGAGGGTGTATGGGTGAGGGTGTCTATAAACGTGTGGGTGAGGGTGTCTATAAACGTGTGGGTGAGGGTGTCTATAAACGTGTGGGTGAGGTTGTCTATAAACGTGTGGGTGAGGGTGTGTATAAACGTGTGGGTGAGGTTGTCTATAAATGTGTGGGTGAGGTTGTGTATAAATGTGTGGGTGAGGTTGTCTATAAACGTGTGGGTGAGGTTGTCTATAAACGTGTGGGTGAGGTTGTCTATAAACGTGTGGGTGAGGTTGTCTATAAACGTGTGGGTGAGGGTGTCTATAAACGTGTGGGTGAGGGTGTATGGGTGAGGATCTCTATAAACGTGTGGGTGAGGGTGTATGGGTGAGGTTGTCTATAAACGTGACGGTGAGGGTGTGCTCGTGAGGATATCTGTGAATGTGACTGGGTGTGTTTTGTGTCTGTATGAACAAGCCCAATGCACAATATATACAGTATATTATAATATGTTTTCATGGTCAGTAAGTGTACGTAGTGTATGAATGTTTTTGACCACATAATACTTGGTATGTATACACCCAATCCGCTGCCTCAGTGACGCCTGCGTCCCTCTGCAATGAACTCTATTTCAAGAGTTAGTGAGAGAGAGTAGTATCATCTGGTGTCCTAGTCCCATAATGAGTCATTCCCAAACACATTGCTTCCCCATCCGTTCCACACAATAGTTCCACGTCTAGAACCCGGTCCAGAAGAACCATCCCCGCGGGCC
>NC_060179.1:78886557-78894057 GCF_021184085.1 Oncorhynchus gorbuscha
AGAACAGTCTACAGCACCCGGTCTCACCCTACTAGAATATGAAGTCAAATGTCTGCTGTTTGCTGATGATCTGGTGCTTCTGTCACCAACCAAGGAGGGCCGACAGCAGCACCTAGATCTTCGGCATAGATTCTGGCAGACCGTTGCCCTGAGTGCAAATCTCTGTAAGAGAAAAATAATTGTGTTCCAAAAAAGGTCCAGTTGCCAGGATCACAAATACAAATTCATCTAGACACTGTTGCCCTAGAGCACACAAAAAAACTATACATACCTCGGCCTAAACATCAGCACCACAGGAACCTTCTATAAAGCTGTGAATGAGCTGAGAGACAAGGCAAGAAGGGCCTTCTATACAATCAAAAGAAACATAAAATTCGACATACCAATTAGGATTTTGTAAAAATACTTGAATCAGTCATAGAACCCATTTTTTTGTGATCCGCTCACCAACCAAGAATTCACAAAATGAATCCAACACCAAATTGAGACTGCTTGCAGAATTCTGCCAAAATATCCTCTGTGTACAAAGTAGAACACAAAATAATGCCTGCTGAGCAGAATTAGGCCGATACCCACTAATTATCAATATCCAGAAAAGAGCCGTTCAATTCTACAACCACCTAAAAGGAAGCGATTCACAAACCTTCCATAACAAAGCCATCACCTACAGAGAGATGAACCTGGAGGAGAGTCCCCTAAGCAAGATGGTCCTGGGGCTCTGTTCACAAACACAGACCCCATCGAGCCCCAGGACAGAAATACAATTAGACCCAACCAAATCATGAGACAACAAAAAGATAATTACTTGACACATTGGAAAGAATTAACAAAAAAAACAGAGCAAACTAGAATGCTATTTGGCTCTAAACAGAGAGTACACAGTGGCAGAAAACCTGACCACTATGACTGACCCAAACTTAAGGAAGGATTTGACTATGTACAGACTCAGTGAGAATAGCTTTGCTATTGAGAAATACCACCGTAGACTGACCAGGCACTGCCCACAAAAATGAACCTCCTGCAAAATCTATGACCATATTAGAGACACATATTTCCCTCAGATTACACAGATCCACAAAGAATTGAAAACAAATCCAATTTTGATAAACTCCCATATCTACTGGGGGAAATTCCACAGTGTGCCATCAAAGCAGCAAGATGTGTGACCTGTAGCCACAAGAAAAGGGCAACGAGTGAAGAACAAACACCATTGTAAATACAACCCATATTTATGTTTATTTATTTTCCATTTTGTACTTTAACCATTTGTACATCGCTACAACACTGTATAAATACATAATATGACATTTGAAAAGTCTTCAGTCTTTTAGAACTTCTGTGAGTGTCATGTTTACTGTTAATTTTTATTGTTATTTTCACTTTTGTTTATTATCTACTTCACTTGCTTTCGCAGTGTAAACATATGTTTGCCATGCCAATAAAGCCCCTTGAATTGAGAGAGAGAGAGAGACAGCGACAGAGAGAGGGTGTGGTGGCGGTGGCCCAGTCGTGCCAAGCTCGGTGTGTATTTCTGTGAATAAGGCTGTGACGGTGATGCATGTTTATGGACCATCTGTAGTGTGACTGAGAGATATATTTATGATTATGGGGAGAGGGAGCTAAAAGGCTGTCCATTACAGTAACACAAAGCTCTATGGCAGAGTGCAGCTCATCAGGGTTACACGCACACTCACACACACACACACTCACACACACACACACACTCACACACACACAGACACTCACTCACACACAGACACTCACTCACACACGCACACTCACACACACACACACACACACACACACACACACACACACACACACACACACACACACACACACACACACACACACACACACACACACACACACACACACACACACACACACACACACACACACACACACACACACACACACTCACACTCACACACAGACACACACTCACACACACACACAGACACACACTCACACACAGACACACACTCACACACAGACACACACTCACACACACACACTCACACACAGACAGACACTCACACACACACAGACACGCACACTCACACACACACAGACACTCACACACACACAGACACACACTCACACACAGACACAGACACACACTCACACACAGACACACACTCACACACAGACACACACACCGACACACACTCACACACACACCGACACACACTCACACACACACACAGACACACACACACAGACACACACTCACACACAGACACACACAGACACACACACAGACACACACTCACACACAGACACACACTCACACACAGACACACACACCGACACACACTCACACACAGACACACACACACACACACTGACACAGTCACACACTCACACAGACACACACACACACACACACTGACACAGACACAGACACAGACACATGCTGGAAAGGGAGACAGCAGGACAGAGAACAAATAAACCATGGAGTGGCTACTATTGCCTCTCACTTAGTGCACATAAATTTCCCCATTCTGCAGCAAGACGCTGAACAATAGATGCATTCACAAGTCCTTCCTCCATACCTCCAACCTCCATCGCTCCTTCCTCCATCCGTCCATCTCTTTACTATCATTGTTTTATTGATTGTTAAATGACACAGGCAGTCTTTACAGGGCTGTGTGCTCTGACCGTGAGAGAGTATGTGTGTTGGCATGTGTGCTGTGAACCCTCTACTGGTCTCTAACGTCATAGGTTTCAGAGGAAGCTGTGTTTGAGAGCTACTTTACAATGCTAATCTTATTAACAAGATCGGTGTCGCGTCCGCGGGACAGTTGAGCTAACATAGGCTAATGTGATTATATAGACATAGACATATCTGACATGGGCAGAAAGTTTACATTCTTGTTAATCTTACTGCACTGTCCAAATTACAATAGCTATTAGACTGAAGTAATACCATGCTATTGCTTGAGGTAAGTGCACAGTTATGAACTTGAAAATGTATGAATAAACCAACTAGGCACATTTGGGCAGTCTTGATCCAACATTTTGAATAGATATGCAATACTTCACTGGATCAGTCTGAAACTTTGCACGTGCATTGCTGCCATCTAGTGGCCAAAGTTTAACTTTCACCTGGGCTGGAATAATACATTATGTCCTTTCTCTTGAATTTCGAAGATGGTGGTACAAAAAAAGACAGAAAATAACTTGATTTTTTCTTTGTATTATATTTTACCAGATCCATTGTGTTATATTCTCCTACATTAATTTCACATTTCCACAAACTTCAAAGTGTTTCCTTTCAAATGGTACCAATAATATGCATATACTTGCTTCAGGTCCTGAGCTACAGGCAGTTAGATTTGGGTATGTCATTTTAGGCTACTTTTATTTTTAAAGGGTCTGGTTTTCTTAAGTTAAAGTACTAGAATAGCTTTACTATTTAGGTAACTACATAAATACACACATGTAAGAAAACATAAACTAATAGCAAACCTTTTTTTGCAATGGTCTTTTTTACTCTAAAAATGTTTTAAATTACGTTTTTGTACATTTATGAATATAACGGCTGAGGTAATTGTTTCACATAACAATATATCAGCAGGCTTTTTTACACTTCTGAATTGTTAATGCTTTTTTTGTTTATTGTAATTACTTGTCACATGCACACTAATAACAATTAACTCTCTAAGCACGAAGATAATTCAGGTCTAATTTGGGAGTTTTGGCACCAATCTGTCACTACATGCTAAAAAAAAAGAATGTTTCTCAAGGGTTCGTTGGGAAAGGTGATGGTTCTACATGTATGTGGAACCTTCCTGACCCAAACAGCCCTTTTAAGGCCTTCAATGGTTCTTTACAGTTCAAAAACGGTCCTGTCCTCCTCTTTTAGTGATAATGAAAATTAACTCATTAGAATATCTTGAGGCTGTGTTTTTGCACACAGCTCTATCTTTGTGACCGTGCATGAGAGTGTCGTTCCAGATAATATCATCTGTTGTGTTATGCTGTGGAATGGTAAACATGCCTGTGGTCGGCGATGGTGTTTTGGAAAAGACTCATTTATGCCCTTGTGTTCCAATGAGAATGGTTGACTACAGTAAGTCAATCGTTCTCTTCTCAGGGATCCATAGCCATTCCAGAGCTAGTGCACTTGATTCAACTTGTCAATTACAGTAAACACAATACCAAAACCTATACAACTGTCATGATAAAATAAGGCTATAAAACCAGAATGAAAACTTCTGTATGGTTCTACAAAGAACCTTTGTGATTAAGAAAAATGATTTATAGAACCATTCTCTAGTGATGGGGAAACTAAGTTTCCTAAAGTGTTGAGGCTTCCTTACCAATGTGTGGGAAATAGGATCTTTACTCGATATTTTGATCAACACAGTGTACAGTAGTGGCCCCTGCTGGTCAAATAATTTAGAACAGCCAAATTATTATAGAAGAAGTTGCACAGGCCGTAGTGCCTACGCAGGGTAGCATTTTTGTCTACTGCCGAAACCAATGCAAAACTAATGAGGTAGTTGTTGATGCAGAAGCATCTGTTGTCAATCATCACGTGCTTCTGATGAAGTGATACTAACATCGGTACACTGCTTTGAAGTAAACTGCTTAGCGATTTCTACACATGCCTCGGTGCTCCGGTATCAAACGTACCATCACTAGTTCTAACCATACCTGAACCCCGTTTTGGTGCCATATAGATCATTTTTTAATGGTTCTTTATAGAACCTTAGGAAAGGGTTCTTTATAGAACCTTAGGAAAGGGTTATATATAGAACCTTAGGAAAGGGTTCTTTATAGAACCTTAGGAAAGGGTTATTTATAGAACCTTAGGAAAGGGTTATATATAGAACCTTAGGAAAGGGTTATTTATAGAACCTTAGGAAAGGGTTATATATAGAACCTTAGGAAAGGGTTCTTTATAGAACCTTAGGAAAGGGTTATATATAGAACCTTAGGAAAGGGTTCTTTATAGAACCTTAGGAAAGGGCTCTTTATAGAACCTTAGGACGTCTTTGTACAGACTGGCCCAGTGTTGTGGTTGAGAACCCTGGTGAAATATGTTGCGTTGCTATCGGTCTGTCAGCAATACGTTGCATTGCTATTGGTCTGTCAGCAATACGTTGCATTGCTATTGGTCTGTCAGCAACATGGTGTGTTGCTATTGGTCTGTCAGCAATATGATGCGTTGCTATTGGTTTGTCAGCGTACAGGGAGAAGATCAGCCAAACTGAATGTTTCAGGTGATGATGAACTACTGATCTCTGATCAGTTCTTCTGATTAACGACTGATCTCTGATCAGTTCTTCTGATTAACTACTGATCTCTGATCAGTTCTTCTGATTAACTACTGATCTCTGATCAGTTCTTCTGATTAACTACTGATCTCTGATCAGTTCTTCTGATTAACTACTGATCTCTGATCAGTTCATCTGATTAACTACTGATCTCTGATCAGTTCATCTGATTAACTATTGATCTCTGATCAGAACTTCTGACTCCCATTACTTTATTTATTTTGTAGTTTACACAGTAATATATCTTAATACACGGTAATACACGGTAAAATACGGTAATAGACGGTAATAGATGGTAATACACGGTAATACACGGTAATACACGGTAATACACGGTAATAGACGGTAATACACGATAATACATGGTAATACACGGTAATACATGGTAACACACGGTAATAGACGGTAATACACGGTAATACGTGTCCTTTTCTTTTTCTAAGACAAAAAGGTTGGTGTCTGTGTGTCGTGTGTCTCTGTGTGTGTATGTGTGTGTCTGTGTGTCTGTGTGTGTGTGTGTGTCTGTGTGTGTGTGTGTCTGTGTGTGTCTGGTATAGACAACCAATTTGATTCGGGTTGAAAGAGGCGTCTCTCTGCCGGCCTGATTGACAGCTGTAATTAAAGCAGTGACAGTGATGTGATGAATTAACATGACTGGAGGTGGTTCTATAACCTATGCGAGGCCTAAACAAACACACACACACACACACACACACACACACACACACACACACACACACACACACACACACACACACACACACACACACACACACACACACACACACACACACACACACACACACACACACACACACACACACACACACACATACACACACGTGTGCATGGTCTTCTCTCTTTTAAAATAGCTTCAAGAGAACGTTGTTGTTTTTAGCAAGGCCTGTACAAGATCGCATACGTTCCCAGTTGGTGAAATGAGCTCACTCTGTCCCTCTGTACTGCCAGTAAGGGCTGTGTTGGACAACTAATTCTGCTGTGTGAGTGTGTGTGTGTGTGTGTGTGTGTGTGTGTGTGTGTGTGTGTGTGTGTGTGTGTGTGTGTGTGTGTGTGTGTGTGTGTGTGTGTGTGTGTGTGTGTGTGTGTGTGTGTGTGTGTGTGTGTGTGTGTGTGTGTGTGTGTGTGCTTGCGTGCGTGCGTGCGTGAGTGTGTGTGTGTGTGCATGCGTGTGTGTGCACAGAGGCAGTAATGGCAGTACACAGAAACATTATAGAAACGTTAGAAAGTAAGAGAGCACAGATTGCCTGGCAGAAATTTCAATGTTGCCATTTAAATATACTTGAATATATTGATGCATGTGTCTAGTTTCCAGCCGATAATGTTAATTAGTATAACATATTACATTATTATTGTAACGACGTTCGTCTGTTGTAAGAAGAGAGTCAGACAGAAATGCAGCGTGTAGGTTACTCATGACTTCAAAGAAATATATCGCGGTACATGAAATAACTGAATCTAAATACAAAAACAACAGAACGGAACGGGAAACTAATTACAGCCTATCTGGTGACTACTACACAGAGACAGGAACAAACACCCACAAAATACAACACGAAAGTCAGGCTACCTAAATACGGTTCTCAATCAGAGACAACGACAAGCACCTGACTCTGATTGAACGATGATACGAAACACAACATATAAACCCATGTCACACCCTGGCTTACCCAAACATATACCAAAAATACAAAATATAATGACCAAGGCGTGACAATTATATTAGTTTCCACATACTGGCAGCTGTTAATGTGTATAGCTTCAACACTTTAAAGTCTGGGTTCAATCAAATCTCTCCTAGCAATGATTCTGTCTGCAAACAAAACAGAAAAAAAACGGTGAAATCTATCAGATATCATTTTTTATTGTACCACAAAACCATTCTGAATTTTTATTTGTGGTCCTTCTGTAGCTCAGTTCGTAGAGCATGGCGCTTGTAACGCCAGGGTAGTGGGTTCGATTCCCGGGACCACCCATACGTAGAATGTATGCACACATGACTGTAAGTCGCTTTGGATAAAAGCGTCTGCTAAATGGCATATATTATTATATTTATTTTAATACAGGGGAAAAAAATGCAAAATACATTTTTTAAAGTATCCAATGGAAATGGGATAGAGTTTGTACGGTGCTATGTCTTAATTAACTTGACTTTTGTATGGAATTCTGTTTCATACAGCTATGTCGTCCATAT
>NC_060179.1:78899057-78949057 GCF_021184085.1 Oncorhynchus gorbuscha
TATATCTATACACTCTATACCCTATATAATCTATATATATATCTATACCCTATAGCTATATATATCTATACACTCTATACCCTATATATTTATATATATATATACACTCTATACCCTATATAATCTATATATATATATCTATACACTCTATACCCTATATAATCTATATATATATATCTATACACTCTATACCCTATATAATCTATATATATATCTATACACTCTATACCCTATATAATCTATATATATATATATATCTATACACTCTATACCCTATATAATCTATATATATATATCTATACCCTATAGCTATATATATCTATACACTCTATACCCTATATAATCTATATATATATATCTATACACTCTATACCCTATATAATCTATATATATATATCTATACACTCTATACCCTATATAATCTATATATATATATATATACCCTATATAATATATATATATACACTCTATACCCTATATAATCTATATATATATCTATACCCTATAGCTATATATATCTATACACTCTATACCCTATATAATCTATATATATATCTATACCCTATAGCTATATATATCTATACACTCTATACCCTATATAATCTATATATATATCTATACCCTATCTATATATATCTATACACTCTATAATCTATATAATCTATCTATATATCTATACCCTATATAATCTATATATATATCTATACACTCTATACCCTATATAATCTATATATATATATATCTATACACTCTATACCCTATATAATCTATATATATATCTATACCCTATAGCTATATATATCTATACACTCTATACCCTATATAATCTATATATGTATCTATACCCTATAGCTATATATATCTATACACTCTATACCCTATATAATCTATATATGTATCTATACCCTATAGCTATATATATCTATACACTCTATACCCTATATAATCTATATATATATATATATCTATACACTCTATACCCTATATAATCTATATATATATCTAAACCCTATAGCTATATATATCTATACACTCTATACCCTATATATTTATATATATCTATACACTCTATACCCTATATATCTATATATATCTATATATCTATGGACTCTATACCCTATATATCTATATATATCTATATATCTATGGACTCTATACCCTATATATTTATATATATCTATATATCTATGGACTCTATATCCTATATATTTATATATATCTATACACTCTATACCCTATATATCTATATATATCTATATATCTATGGACTCTATACCCTATATATTTATATATATCTATACACTCTAAACCCTATATATCTATATATATCTATATATCTATGGACTCTATACCCTATATATCTATATATATATATCTATACACTCTGTACCCTATATATATATATATAAATATATATACACTCTATACCATACCCTATATATATATATATATAAATATATATACACTCTGTACCCTATATATATATATATATATATATATATATAAATATCTATACACTCTATACACTATATATATATACACCATGTGTGTGCGTATGAGTGTGTATTCATGCAAAATGTGAGTGTGTTTGTAATAAGTGTGTATTCAGGTGTGACCAAACATCTACTGAAGAAGAGACCGATCAACGTTTGATCATCAACAACAAGACAAGTCTCATTTCCAACGCACATGCATTGCTTATACTGTGTCTCCCCGGTCTGTCCACAACAGATTCCAACCATGAGATAGTAATGATAAGGATATAGAACTACACCTTAACTGCTCTAAAATACATTGGTTTTCTTTGAAAGCGGAACATAATTGCTAAGTAAGCTGTGATCCTGTCTTCGTTCTGTCAAACAGTTCTATGAGAATGACGTGAACAAACTCCCAATCTGTTAATTAAAGAACGGTTTGTGTTTATTCCCATCAACATCAGCAATGCAGAGGAAGATAGAGAGAGGAATGGGGGACTGACCTGATGTAAGGAAACGGACCCTAACAGGGAGGGACTACCTGATGTAAGGAAACGGACCCTAACAGGGAGGGACTACCTGATGTAAGGAAACGGACCCAAACAGGGAGAGACAACCTGACTTTGTTCAATAATAAAATACTAGTTTTTGTTACAAAATGTTCTACGCAAAGAAAAAGATTGGTTTGTGGTGTCGCTACCCAGACAATAATGAGGGTTCTTTGAGAAGTTTGATTTATCTATGTGGAAACCTAATGACTCCAATAACACTTTGAGCACTTCAATGTTTCTTCACATTTCACAAAATAGTTCTTTCCTCTTTTTATTAAAATTGTATATGTATGGAAGGCGGCTAATTACAATATTTTGGGGTTTATGAAGAGATATTTTCGTCCAACCTTCAATGAGAGTTTCATTCCCGCTCAGCTAATCTGTTGTGTTACTGCAATTACATATTTAATATGACAATGGACAGCGATAGTGTCTTGTGCTAAATGATAATGATTGATGAAATTAGCCCGTGGTTCTCAATTGTCTCTTCAGGGACCCACAGCTGTACCAGAGGTAGCTCACTTGATTCAACCTATAGAAGTTTACTGACATGGCTGACCAGAACAGAAGAGGATCTAGAAAGAACCTTTGCGATAAATGTACTTCACAGAACCATTCTCCATAAAGAACCATCAAAAAGGGGTTGGAACCATAGCGGAACCCTTTTTGTGGTGTGATGTAGCTCCTCCTACTTTTTAGAACCAGGCAGAGGTTCTTCATAGCACCATAAAAGGTTCTGCTATGGTTCCAAGCCAAAATAACCTCTATCTGGAACTACTTCGAACAATAATTTGTGTGTGTAGATATCAGCCTCATGCCAAAACTATGGTCCTCTCTATCTCTTTTCTTATTCATCCTTCCATCCGCTCTCTCTCTACCTCTCTCTTCCTCTGTTTCTCCCTCAACCTCTCTTTCTGTTTCCTCTCTCTCTCTCTCTCTCTCTACCTCTCTCTTCCTCTGTTTCTCCCTCAACCTCTCTTTCTGTTTCCTCTCTCTCTCTCTCTCTACCTCTCTCTTCCTCTGTTTCTCCCTCAACCTCTCTCTGTGCTTCCTCTCCCCCTATCTCCCTCTCTTCCTCTGTTTTTTTCTCCCTCAACCTCTCTTTCTGTTTCTGCTATGGTTCCAAGCCAAAATAACCTCTATCTGGAACTACTTCGAACAATAATTTGTGTGTGTAGATATCAGCCTCATGCCAAAACTATGGTCCTCTCTATCTCTTTTCTTATTCATCCTTCCATCCTCTCTCTCTCTCTCTCTCTCTCTCTCTCTCTCTCTCTCTCTCTCTCTCTCTCTCTCTCTCTCTCTCTCTCTCTCTCTCTCTCTCTCTCTCTACCTCTCTCTTCCTCTGTTTCTCCCTCAACCTCTCTCTGTGCTTCCTCTCCCCCTATCTCCCTCTGTTTGTTTCTGCCTCAACCTCTCTTTCTGTTTCCTCTCTCTCTCTCTCTCTCTCTCTCTCTCTCTCTCTCTCTCTCTCTACCTCTCTCTTCCTCTGTTTCTCCCTCAACCTCTCTCTGTGCTTCCTCTCCCCCTATCTCCCTCTGTTTGTTTCTGCCTCAACCTCTCTTCCTGTTTCCTCTCTCTCTCTCTCTCTCTCTCTCTCTCTCTCTCTCTCTCTCTCTCTCTCTCTCTCTCTCTCTCTCTCTCTCTCTCTCTCTCTCTCTCTCTCTCTCTCTCTCTCTCTCTCTTTCTCCCTCAACCTCTTCCTCTGTTTCTTCCTCTCCCCCTATCTCCCTCTGTTTGTTTCTGCCTCAAACTCTCTTTCTGTTTCCTCTCTCTCTCTCTCTCTCTCTCTCTCTCTCTCTCTCTCTCTCTCTCTCTCTCTCTCTCTCTCTCTCGCTGTGTATCTATTTCTCTCTACTTTCCTCCTGTATCTATTTCTTTGTATCTCTGTCCTAACCATCCAATACCCACACAAAGATTTCCAGTGGACTCTGTTCTTAGTTCCAACAGTCTCAAAGGGCACAGAAAAAGGGACCATCGATTCAAGAGGGGGCCTGTGTTTTCACCTATCCCTCCCTAAACAGAGGGGTTCATATCTCAGCTCTCTCTCTCTCTCTCTCTCTCTCTCTCTCTCTCTCTCTCTCTCTCTCTCTCTCTCTCTCTCTCTCTCTCTCTCTCAGCCTAGTGTTAGTGCTGGCTCCATTCTCCATCGTAATGGATATTCTATTGAGTTGGCTCTGATTGTTGTAGCTGTGTAGAGGGCCATTGACCTGACAGGGCCGTCGTGAATGGGCCTTGAGGGATAACAGACGCGGCTGAAGACAACAGAGATACAGAGAGGCTGATAAGTGGTCCCTCCAGGGGTCTCCTAGTGTATTAAGGGCTCATTGGCCATCTATCACTGGACAGAGTTAAGATGCTGGGACAGAGGGACCACAGGGACAAGTGATAAGGGTTAGTTGTGTTGTCATTCAATGAGAAGAAATGACTAAGGATGGTGAGGTGGAGGAGAGGTGGAAAGGTTGAGAGGTATAGAGGAGGAAAAGACTGAGAGGAGGAGAGAGGAGAGGTAGAGAGGATCAGAGAAGGAGAGAGGAGAGGATGAGAGGTGGAGAGGAGCAGAGAAGGAGAGAGGAGAGGATGAGAGGCGGAGAGGAGTAGAGGAGGAGAGAGGAGAGGTTGAAAGATGAAAAAGTGGGGAGGAGAGATGGAAGGTGGATGAAAGGTGGAGAGGAGTAGAGGAGGAGAGAGGAGAGGATGAGAGGTGGAGAGGAGTAGAGGATGAGAGAGGAGAGGATGAGAGGTGGAGAGGAGTAGAGGAGGAGAGAGGAGAGGATGAGAGGTGGAGAGGAGTAGAGGATGAGAGAGGAGAGGATGAGAGGTGGAGAGGAGTAGAGGAGGAGAGAGGAGAGGATGAGAGGTGGAGAGGAGTAGAGGAGCAGAGAGGAGAGGATGAGAGGTGGAGAGGAGTAGAGGAGGAGAGAGGAGAGGATGAGAGGTGGAGAGGAGTAGAGGAGGAGAGAGGAGAGGATGAGAGGTGGAGAGGAGTAGAGGAGGAGAGAGCAGAGGGGGAGAGGTGGAGAGGAGCAGAGGAGAGAGGAGAGGATGAGAGGTGGAGAGGAGTAGAGGAGGAGAGAGCAGAGGGTGAGAGGTGGAGAGGAGCAGAGGAGAGAGGAGAGGATGAGAGGTGGAGAGGGGAGAGGATGAGAGGTGGAGAGGAGTAGAGGAGGAGAGAGCAGAGGGTGAGAGGTGGAGAGGAGCATCCTCCTCTGTTTCTCCTATTCCTCCACCCCCCTTCCTACTTCTCATCCTCCTCCATTTCTCCTCCTCCTCTTCCTCCTCCCCCTCCCCTCCTAATTCTCATCCTCCTCTGTTTCTCCTCCTCTTCCTCCTCCTCCTCCTACTTCTCATCCTCCTCTGTTACTCCTCCTCTTCCTACTCCCCCTCCTCCTCCTACTTCTCATCCTCCTCCGTTTCTCCTCCTCTTCCTCCTCTTCCTCCTCCTCCTTCTCTTCTCTTGAAAAGTGTCATGCGATCTAAAAAAAGATGGATTCCGATGTGAGTTTGTTTTGTGCCACAGTATTGAGTCATGACTAATACGCAGGCTGCCAAGCTGTGTGGCAGGAACACCACTTAGAGGAAATGTCCTGGCATCATTTGACTGTTTATTGTTTTTTTGCTAACTTGTTTGTTTGTTTGCAAGGAAATCAATGTAAATTATGATTTCATGCCTTTCTTGAGCCTCTTCTAGGTTGCTGTTGAGTCTGGTGTAACTGCCAGTGTGTGTGTGTGTGTGTGTGTGTGTGTGTGTGTGTGTGTGTGTGTGTGTGTGTGTGTGTGTGTGTGTGTGTGTGTGTGTGTGTGTGTGTGTGTGTGTGTGTGTGTGTGTGTGTGTGTGTGTGTGGTCCTGTAGGTGTCTGAACTGAGCTCTGACCGGTAGACTGTCCTGTCTCGGGCCACTACACACAGCTTATCCTCTTCTCAACCCTGGTCCCTGTGCCAGGTGTATACCGTGGTGCCACTGCACTCTCACAGACAGACAGACAGACAGACAGACAGACAGACAGACAGACAGACAGACAGACAGACAGACAGACAGACAGACAGACAGACAGACAGACAGACAGACAGACAGACAGACAGACAGACAGACAGACAGACAGACAGACAGACAGACAGACAGACAGACAGACAGACAGACAGACAGACAGACAGACAGACAGACAGACAGACAGACAGACAGACAGACAGACAGACAGACAGACAGACAGACAGACAGACAGACAGACAGACAGTGATCCTGTTCCATGCTCCTCCTTGCTGCATTGCATCATACTTGCTCTATTATTCCAACAGCCTCTCCTCTCTAGTGGGAGACAGAACTCAGGCAGCAGAACAATAGTTTTGGCCTACAGAATGCCTATATGAAATATATCCCCAAGTATTGGAGCCTGTAGCAGGTGACAGATCGCTCCCCAGACCACAATATACAAAGAGAATGCTGGCGGAACCAGCAACTACTGCAGGGCTGGTCAGGTGTAGAGAGAGAGAGAGAGCGAGAGAGCGAGAGAGTGAGACAGATAGCGAGAGAGAGAGCGAGACAGAGAGCGAGACAGAGAGCGAGACAGAGAGAGCGAGAGAGAGAGAGAGAGAGAGAGAGAGAGAGAGAGAGAGAGAGAGAGAGAGAGAGAGAGAGAGAGAGAGAGAGAGAGAGAGAGAGAGAGAGAGAGAGAGAGAGAGAGAGAGAGAGAGAGAGCGAGAGAGGTTAAAATGTTTGATACTGATCAGTGAACACAGCCATCACAGTCATCTACCTTCATTTAGGAAGCAGAGTGCTTTTTGTTTCATCTCCAGAGTTATGTCACGAAGAAGGAGAGGAGAATCAGGGAGGGGTAACTTGCCTGAACCATGGCTGTGCTTCTTTCTCTCTCTCTCCCCTATTTCTTTCTGCCTCCATCTCTCTTTCTATGTATTTGGTCTCTCTCTCTCTGCCTCTCTCACCTACCCCTCTCCATAAAAGTGAGGGGTTTTCTCTGGATCGAAAGTCAACATGTCTCCTCTACTGCTTGCCCCTCATCTTCCTATTCGTCCTTATCGTCCTCTTCCACTTCCCTATTCCATTGAACATCCACTTCCCCTTCCACATCCTCTTCTTCATCATCCTTTCTTCTCTTTCTCCTCATTTTCTTCCTCTTCCTCTCTCCTCTTCATCTACTCTTCCTCTCTCCTCTTCATCTGCTCTTCCTCTCTCTTCATCTGCTCTTCCTCTCTCATCTTCATCTACTCTTCCTCTCTCCTCTTCATCTACTCTTCCACTCTCCTCCTTTTCTTCCTCTTCCTCTCTACTCTTCATCTGCGCTTCCTCTCTCCTCTTCATCTACTCTTCCTCTCTCCTCTTTCATCTACTCTTCCTCTCTCCTCTTCATCTACTCTTCCTCTCACCTCTTCATCTCCTCTTCATCTGCCCTTCATCTACTCTTCCTCTCTCCTCTTTCTTCTACTCTTCCTCTCTCCTCTTCATCTACTCTTCCTCTCTCCTCTTCATCTACTCTTCCTCTCTCCTCTTCATCTCCTCTTCATCTACTCTTCCTCTCTCCTCTTTCATCTACTCATCCTCTCTCCTCTTCATCTGCGCTTCCTCTCTCCTCTTCATCTACTCTTCCTCTCTCCTCGTCATCTACTCTTCCTCTCTCCTCTTTCATCTACTCTTCTTCTCTCCTCTTCATCTCCTCTTCATCTACTCTTCCTCTCTCCTCTTTCATCTACTCTTCCCCTCTCCTCTTCATCTACTCTTCCTCTCTCCTCTTCATCTACTCTTCCTCTCTCCTCTTCATCTACTTTCCTCTCTCCTCTTTATCTCCTCTTCATCTACTCTTCCTCTCTCCTCTTTCATCTACTCATCCTCTCTCCTCTTCATCTGTGCTTCCTCTGTCCTCTTCATCTACTCTTCCTCTCTCCTCGTCATCTACTCTTCCTCTCTCCTCTTCATCTGCGCTTCCTCGCTCCTCTTCATCTACTCTTCCTCTCTACCCTTCATCTGCACTTCCTCTCTCCTCTTTCATCTACTCTTCCCCTCTCCTCTTCATCTACTCTTCCTCTCTCCTCTTTCATCTGCACTTCCTCTCTCCTCTTCATCTACTCTTCCTCTCTACTCTTCATCTGCTCTTCCTCTCTCCTCTTCATCTACTCTTCCTCTCTCCTCCCATTCTGCTCTTCCTCTCTCATCTTCATCTGCCCTTCCTCTCTCCTCTCCCAGCTCAGGTGTATATTTGAACTGGTGTAATGCTTGCCTCTCTTTCTTCCTCTCCTACACTCCTCCCATCCTCCCTTCCTTCCTTTTGATATTAGTATTTTATTAGGATCCCCATTAGCTGTTGCAAAAGCAGCAGCTACTCGTCCTGGGGTCCACACAAAACATGAAACATGAAATATTACAGAACAGAACTTCTTCAGGCTAGGGTCCTTTTTTCGCATTTTCCGCCTGACTGACGTGCCCAAAGTAAAGGATATGCATATAATCGGTACCGTTGGATAGAAAGCACTTTGAAGTTTGTAGAAATGTTAAATAATGTATGAGACTATAACACAATAGATACGGTAGGAGAAAATCCCCCCCAAAAACAACCTGATTTTTTTTTACGCCCATGCTCTTACAGTGGAAGGTATAGGTGCATATCAAAATCCAGCTCCCAGATTGCAATTCCTATGACTTCCACTAGATGTCAGCAGTATTTGTTCAAGTTTCAGGCTTGTTTCTAGTGGCTTATCTGGTGGGGTAAGTGTGTGTGTCAGAGCAGTGTGTAAGTTGACAATGCAAACAATTTGGTATTTTCATCACATTAATGTTTCTTGTAATGATAGGAAGTGTTGCAGTCTATCTCTGCTCAACTCTTAGAGAGACTAGCAAGCATAGCACTTATATCAGCCCTCTGATTACAATGAAGAGAAAGTGGTGCCGCTCTGTTCTGGGCCAGCAGCATACTTGACTAGGTCGAATCAACTCAATATTAGCCACTATCATCCGAAACCAGTTGAACTATGCAAGATATTTTTATGTATGCAGAGAGCATCAGAGTAGGATTATTTTGCAATGACAGGAACGTCTCAGGCCTGTACTCTATACATACAGGTGTCTACGCAGACCGGTGTCTACACAGACACAATTGTCATGACTTCCGCCGAAGTCGACCCCGCTCCTTGTTCGGCGGACGACGTCACCGGCTTTCTGGCTACCGCCGATTCACTTTTCGTTTTCCATTTGTTTTGTCTTTGTTTCACACACCTGTTGTCAATCCCATAATCACCTGTTCATTATTTAACAATCTGTTCCCCACATGGTTTTTGTGAGTGATTGTTTATTGTATATTTCGGTCCGTCTGTGTGAGTAGAGCACATGTTTTTTTATCGTATCTGCTGTCCTGTGCCTGACTCTCTCACCAGCTACACACAGGACTCATTACAGTAACCAGTCAGAACTGCAGTAGGCCTATATGCAAATAAACCATTGCCATATATGGAATAGTGCCATTCACTTTGAACTGGACTGTTTTACAGCATGAGCAGTCACAATTATTATCCACTTGATTTAAGAGAGCCATATTTGCACATTTGCTTCCTATTAGAACACAAAACGTGTACATTTTTAGTAATGGTGCATTATGGGAATAAAAATACATTTTATTTTGTAGTGGTCTCTTGCATTTAACAACACAATAACATTTTCAGTCACCTTATCTGAAGGAGAAGTGGATAAACAGGTTAATGTCAAGCCCTGCATGTTTTTTTTTTCAAAACTCTCATGGAATGTAGACCTACATTGAACACCACACATCGGCTGCTACTGTAGGTTGAAAGTGTCACGTTCTGACCTTTATTTCCTTTGTTTTGTCGTTATTTAGTATGGTCAGGACGTGAGTTGGGGTGGGCAGTCTATGTTTGTTTTTCTATGATTTTGGGATTTCTATGTTTCGGCCTAGTATGGTTCTCAATCAGAGGCAGGTGTCATTAGTTGTCCCTGATTGAGAATCATACTTAGGTAGCCTGGGTTTCACTGTTTGTTTGTGGGTGATTGTCTATGTTAGTTGCTTGTGTTCAGCACAGGTCTCATTGTAGCTTCACGGTCGTTATTTGTTTATTGTTTTTGTATTCAGTGTTCAGTGCTTTCTTTAATTCAAAACTTCATCATGAACACATGCCACGCGCATGTTAAAATGTTATGGGAGGAATTTTCTCCATTGTTCATGATGGTGGGCCACTCTGGTAGGCCTACATTATGATCATATAGCCACAGTTGCCTACTTGACCACTGTTAAAACAGTAAATAAAGCTGGGTACAGCCTCAGTGTTCAGAGTAAACGCACGCCGTAAGTTGCACAGAAATGTCAAAATTTGCGCTCAGCAGAACTGAAATTTGCTCAGTGAAAAAACAAACATTATAGGGAACATTGGTTGACGGTTGGGCCTGAGGAGGGAGAGATGGATGGCAGGAGAGCTGAAGGTGACGGGAGGAGTGGAGGAAAACACAATGGGAAAGCCCCCAACCACACACACACACGAAAACACACACACAAACCATACACACACACGCAGACATACACACACGCCGTACCGCAGTGAAGGAAAAGTAATGGCCTCTGTCAGACTGCTTCCTGCTTTTAATGAAAACACACGGCCCTTTCCCTGCAACAGTGTCTGCATGGTCCCGGAGCAGGAAGTCACCTTCTCTACAGAGTAACAGCAGAAAGCCTGTTGTGGTGTGTCATTGCATCAAAAACGGCTCCCTATTCCCTATATCGTGCACTACTTTTGACCAGGGCCCAATAGGGATGTAGGGAATAGGGTGCCATTTGGAAACACACTCTGTGTCACTGAAATGTTGGGCTGAATGATATGGTGACGATAAACTCTTAGACAAAAAGATGCTAAGTAGAACCTTACAGGGTTCTTTGGTTTTCGGTGCTCAGGTAGAACCCTCTATGTAGGGATCTTCATAGGATCCCCGGTAGATGGTTCTACCTAGAACTGTCTCTAAAGGGTTCTACCAAGAAGGATTTTATTAATCAAAATGTTCTTCCTAGAACCATCTGTGAAAGGTTCTACCAAGAGCCATTTAAAGGGGAAGTTCACCAAAAAAAAAACTTGGCCCTTTATAACATGTGCCTGGCCATTTTTCATCACCCCAGACAGTTTCTAGGTCCATTGCTTGAGAATTTAGATTTCTGTATTTTTTATATAAAAATGCTGCCTTTTTCGAAATCACCTAAAAATGCAGAAACATGTATTTATCGTTGCATAAACATGTCTCGACAGTGATTTGTATAATAACAGTACTGTATAACAGAACAGCAACCTACTTTGTGCCAACTCAAGGCCTTCTATATCATCTGTAGCCTGGTTAATTATCCTCTTCGTGGTTCTAAGATTACAGGAAGTGGAATGAAGGAGCATCTTACTATTGGTCTTCAAGAAAGTCAGGACAACAGGAAGTAAACAAAGAGATGTTAGCAGATAACATATTGTTCTATCTGTAGTAAGCATTTTGGCGCAGTCGACAGGCAAACCAATCTGGCCAAAAGTCAGTGCACTCTACCCATAATGCCCCTGTCAGATGTAGACAAACGGCACGTTTTCACTCCTTTCTTGTCCGCGAACACAATAGAGCTTTGTGTGGCGGAAGACCATCCAACATCCTGAGCATGGCGTCCAATCAACATCCTGAGCATGGCGTCCAATCAACATCCTGAGCATGGCGTCCAATCAACATCCTGAGCATGGCGTCCAATCAACATCCTGAGCATGGCGTCCAATCAACATCCTGAGTATGGGGTCCAATCAACATCCTGAGCATGGCGTCCAATCAACATCCTGAGCATGGGGTCCAATCAACATCCTGAGCATGGGGTCCAATCAACATCCTGAGCATGGCGTCCAATCAACATCCTGGGCATGGGGTCCAATCAACATCCTGAGCATGGGGTCCAATCAACATCCTGAGTATGGCGTCCAATCAACATCCTGAGCATGGGGTCCAATCAACATCCTGAGCATGGCGTCCAATCAACATCCTGAGCATGGCGTCCAATCAACATCCTGAGCATGGGGTCCAATCAACATCCTGAGCATGGCGTCCAATCAACATCCTGAGCATTGGGTCCAATCAACATCGTGAGCATGGGGTCCAATCAACATCCTGAGCATGGGGTCCAATCAACATCCTGAGCATGGGGTCCAATCAACATCCTGAGCATGGGGTCCAATCAACATCCTGAGCATGGCGTCCAATCAACATCCTGAGCATGGCGTCTATACAGCACCTGAGGTCATTCACCAGTTGTGGTTGTCAGTGGGCAGTGATCATTTTGTGGCCACCGACTACATAGATGACAATAATATATAATATATAATAAATATATGCCATTTAGCAGACGCTTTTATCCAAAGCGACTTACAGTCATGTGTGCATACATTCTACGTATGGGTGGTCCCGGGGATCGAACCCACTACCCTGGCGTTACAAGCGCCATGCTCTACCAACTGAGCTACAGAAGCTACAGAAGGACCACAAAGTAGGACATTATTTGCATGTCAACGATAAGTATTTTATATGCTACTGTAACGGTGACGTGATCCTGTCCTACGAACTGTTTTGTTTTTGTTTTGTGATGCAATTCCCTTTTGCATTACTTTTCGAAATACTGATAAGAGAGAGTATATTATTTGCTACTAGACTTTAAAGTGTTCTGTTAACACTATTGATTGTGTAAAATGTATTGCTTGCCCTTTGCTCTGACCTTAGAATATCACCTCATGCCCTGAATTGACATGTAATGTCTCTGTTTTACAACAGCCAATAAAAACATCTCAAATGCCACTTGTTGTGCGCTTGCTGTTGATCAGCCCTGTAAAGCCCCACCCCTTTTTTGGTCCGCCAAGGAGGTCCCTCAACATCAGGGAGTTATTATACCTCAAACCTAGCAAAAGTAGACTGTACCCTAACTCTACACACGAGGTAGACAGTAGACTGTTACTCTACACACGAGGTAGACAGTAGACTGTTACTCTACACTAGGTAGACAGTAGACTGTTACTCTACACACGAGGTAGACAGTAGACTATTACTCTACACTAGGTAGACAGTAGACTGTTACTCTACACACTAGGTAGACAGTAGACTGTAACTCTACACACTAGGTAGACAGGATACTGTTACTCTACACACTAGGTAGACAGTAGACTATTACTCTACACCCGAGGTAGACAGTAGACTGTAACTCTACACACGAGGTAGACAGTAGACTATTACTCTACACTAGGTAGACAGTAGACTGTTACTCTACACTAGGTAGACAGTAGACTGTTACTCTACACACGAGGTAGACAGTAGACTGTTACTCTACACTAGGTAGACAGTAGACTATTACTCTACACCCGAGGTAGACAGTAGACTATTACTCTACACTAGGTAGACAGTAGACTATTACTCTACACTAGGTAGACAGTAGACTGTTACTCTACACTAAGGTAGACAGTAGACTATTACTCTACACATTAGACAGTAGACTATTACTCTACACACTAGGTAGACAGTAGACTATTACTATACACACTAGGTAGACAGTAGACTATTACTCTACACACTAGGTAGACAGTAGACTGTTACTCTACACACTAGGTAGACAGTAGACTGTTACTCTACACTAGGTAGACAGTAGACTATTACTCTACACACTAGGTAGACAGTAGACTATTACTATACACACTAGGTAGACAGTAGACTATTACTCTACACACTAGGTAGACAGTAGACTATTACTCTACACACTAGGTAGACTGTAGACTATTACTCTACACACTAGGTAGACTGTAGACTATTACTCTACACACTAGGTAGACTGTAGACTGTAATTTACATTTTATTGTATTCCATTCTGAATTTTTTTCCACTTGTGAATAGGAGGTTGAATCAATGAGACGTGTGACAGATACTCAGCCCACGGCCTGCTCATGCTATCCTGTAAGTTACAGATACTTAGCCCATGGCCTGCTCATGCTATCCTGTAAGTTACAGATACTTAGCCCATGGCCTGCTCATGCTATCCTGTAAGTTACAGATACTCAGCCCATGGCCTGCTCATGTTATCTTGTAAGTTACAGATACTTAGCCCACTGCCTGCTCATGCTATCCTGTAAGTTACAGATACTTAGCCCATGGCCTGCTCATGCTATCCTGTAAGTTACAGATACTCAGCCCATGACCTGCTCATGCTATCTTGTAAGTTACAGATACTCAGCCCACGGCCTGCTCATGCTATACTGTAGGTTAAAGATACTCAGCCCACGGCCTGCTCATGCTATCCTGTAATTTACAGATACTCAGCCCACGGCCTGCTCATGCTATACTGTAGGCTAAAGATACTCAGCCCACGGCCTGCTCATGCTATCCTGTACTTTACAGATACTCTGCCCAAGGCCTGCTCATGCTATACTGTAAGTTATAGATACTCAGCCCATGGCCTGCTCATGCTATCCTGTAATTTACAGATACTCTGCCCAAGGCCTGCTCATGCTATACTGTAAGTTACAGATACTCAGCCCATGGCCTGCTCATGCTATACTGTAAGTTACAGATACTCAGCCCATCGCCTGCTCATGCTATACTGTAAGTTACAGATACTCAGCCCACGGCCTGCTCATGCTATACTGTAAGTTACAGATACTCAGCCCACGGCCTGCTCATGCTATACTGTAAGTTACAGATACTCAGCCCACGGCCTGCTCATGCTATACTGTAAGTTACAGATACTCAGCCCATGGCCTGCTCATGCTATCCTGTAAGATTACAGATTACAGATACAGCCCATGGCCTGCTCATGCTATCCTGTAAGTTACAGATACTCAGCCCATGGCCTGCTCATGCTATACTGTAAGTTACAGATACTCAGCCCACGGCCTGCTCATGCTATACTGTAGGTTAAAGATACTCAGCCCACGGCCTGCTCATGCTATACTGTAGGTTAAAGATACTCAGCCCACGGCCTGCTCATGCTATCCTGTAAGTTACAGATACTCAGCCCATGGCCTGCTCATGCTATCCTGTAAGTTACAGATACTCAGCCCATGGCCTGCTCATGCTATACTGTAAGTTACAGTTACTCAGCCCATGGCCTGCTCATGCTATCCTGTAAGTTACAGATACTCAGCCCACAGCCTGCTCATGCTATACTGTAGGTTAAAGATACTCAGCCCACAGCCTGCTCATGCTATACTGTAGGTTAAAGAGATATGCTATACTGTAGGTTAAAGATACCAGCCCACGGCCTGCTCATGCTATACTGTAGGTTAAAGATACTCAGCCCACGGCCTGCTCATGCTATACTGTAGGTTAAAGATACTGCCCACAGCCTGCTCAGGTAGGTTAAAGATACTCAGCCCACAGCCTGCTCATGCTATACTGTAGGTTAAAGATACTCAGCCCACAGCCTGCTCATGCTATACTGTAGGTTAAAGATACTCAGCCCACAGCCTGCTCATGCTATACTGTAGGTTAAAGATACTCAGCCCACAGCCTGCTCATGCTATACTGTAGGTTAAAGATACTCAGCCCACGGCCTGCTCATGCTATACTGTAAGTTACAGATACTCAGCCCACGGCCTGCTCATGCTATACTGTAGGTTAAAGATACTCAGCCCACGGCCTGCTCATGCTATACTGTAAGTTACAGATGCACACTAACGTTCCAGTAACTAAAAAAGTATTGGGGAGTTTGGACTTAAGGGGTTAATACTCAGGTTTTATTTTGGTCAGAGGTTGTGGGGTTTGTTATTATGGAGAAATAGGAAGAAATACTGAACTTTCCTCAACCCTATCATTAAAGTGGCTAAAGTGGTTATCGTTTATAATTGTTTTATTATAACTGGCGACACACAATTGGCTCTGACAATAATTGTACGTGTTCATGTCTAGGAGAACGTGCCTGAGTGGATTGTTGAATTGGAAATAGGACATCTCCCACCTGTGAGTCTGTCTACTCCTCCACCCCACCTCTCTACCGGCTCTCCCACACAGCCCAGGATAGGAGCGTCTGTTAAATGTTAAAGCATGAGGATAGGACAATGAACCTGTCTCAGATTGAAGCTTTGTTCAATTCCTCACATCTCTGTATCCTTCTCACAGCCTTTTCAAAGAGGACCCCAGGGTTCCTCCACTTAGAGGCTCCTCAAATACTGTTTCAAAATATGCAAGGAAAAACTAATCGGGACTAATTTCTCATTTATTTGTTGTTATTCTGTTACGCATCTTTCGGGGAGATCCGAGAAGCCGTGTAGAGTATTCCAAACAGGCCAGAGACTGGGTGGAGAAGAGAGCGTCTGAAGAGAAGATGCTCAACTTCAGAACCCGATTGAAAAAATATCCTAATTTACAAAACACGTACACTTCAGAGAGAGTGGGTGGGGTTATATCCTTCCTGTTTGGCCCTGTCCGGGGGTGTCATCGGACGGGGCCACAGTGTCTCCTGACCCCTCCTGTCTCAGCCTCCAATATTTATGCTGCAGTAGTTTGTGTCGGGGGGCTAAGGTCAGTTTGTTATATCTGGAGTACTTCTCCTGTCTTCTCCGGTGTCCTGTGTGAATTTAAGTATACTCTCTCTAATTCTCTCTTTCTTTCTCTCTCTCGGAGGACCTGAGCCTTAGGACCATGCCTCAGGACTACCTGGCATGATGACTCCTTGCTGTCCCCAGTCCACTTGGCCGTGCTGCTGCTCCAGTTTCAACTGTTCTGTCTGTGATTATTATTATTCGACCATGCTGGTCATTTATGAACATTTGAACATCTTGGCCATGTTCTGTTATAATCTCCACCCGGCACATCCAGAAGAGGACTGGCCAGCCCTCACAGCCTGGTTCCTCTCTAGGTTTCTTCCTAGGTTTTGGCCTTTCTAGGGAGTTTTCCTATCCAACGTGCTTCAACACCTGCATTGCTTACTGTTTGGAGTTTTAGGCTGGGTTTCTGTACAGCACTTTGAGATATCAGCCGATGTACGAAGGGCTTTATAAATACATTTGATTTGAGCTTCCCATTTAGACTGTCAAGTGTGGCATGTCGCTTCCAGTTGATCCTGGGCATTCTGAAAAACGTCGCCAGGACCCCAGGATTGATGAGATACGAAAATTCTGAGTGTTTACACACACACAAGTCCTGTTCTTCTGCATCGTCGGTCTGATGCTCGACCTCCTCCATCATGGCAATTAGCTGGTCCCCCCCTCCCGACAGCAGAGACATTCTAACTCTGTTGGCAGAGGTAGGCATCTCCCGCAACTTCACCACCAGTCACGGTCTGTTCGAGGAAGAGCCTGTGGTTCCTTGACTTTCCTTCGTTCCTGTCTCGCTCTTTCTCTTCTCTCTTGGTCTACCCAGGAAGTGTACCAATTCCAGCTCTGCTCTGTTAACTCCGGCTCAAAACGGTAAGGCACTTTGTACCATTATGAAAATACATGTACAGCCGGTCGTCCCTTTCATTTTATTGGTCTGACAGAAATCACTTATAATATACATCTATATCCTTAAGCAATGGACCTAAAAACTGTCTGGCGGTGATGACAAATGACCAGGCATGTGTTATAAAGGTCCTAGAAGTTTTTGGGGGCTGAACAGTTCAACCAGTCTTAATAGCATTTACAATTAAGTTATCACAACAATAATTATATATCCTTATGGAGGCCTAGTTATACCCTAATACAGTGGTGTTGGGAAACTCCTGGTTTACAGGCCACCTCAAGCCTGCAAAGCACATTACACTGGCTTGCCTATTGGAATCCAGCTAGAGTTAGGATATCCAACAAATGCCATTGTCTTTAATCACCCACAACCTGCATTCTTGAAGGACTGCCAAGGTAGGGGTAATTGAATACTTAGACTACCTCAATCATCTAAACTGGAACAACTATCCCAGTAACGGGTGCAATACACTGTATAACTACTAACATATTGGATGAGTTTAGAAAAATGTTATTTATCTTTGTGTAGCATGAAATTAATCAACCAATCAATGTACATTTCATTGGTAAAAAAACAAACGTGCAAAAACACAGATATTAAAGCAAACTAGTTTAAAAATCTAACTGCAATAGAGCATGCTGGGAAATATGTCTCTATGTAGAATCCTTCTGGCATTCAAAGACTCCTTCTTGCCTTCCAAAGAACCCTTCTTGCCTTCCAAAGAATCATCAAAGAACCCTTTCTTTCAAAAATATTTTTTAGGATGTTAAAGGTTCTAGGTAGAACCCTCGTCTTCCAAAAAGGTTCTTCAGATGAAAACGGTTCTTGGTAGAACCCTATCCCTCCACGGAGAACTGTTTTGGAACCCTTTTCGCTAAGAGTGTAGTGACGCCCAAATGATTCGGCGCATATGGCCGTGGGTCAAGGACCAACAAACAATGCTCAACACAAATGGGACCCTAGTCCCTATATAGTGCACTACTATTGACCAGGGCCCATACTGTAGGTGACGCATTGCCATTTGTGATGCATTTGTGATGCCTTATGCGTCACAAATGGCAATGCGTCACCGACAGTATGGGCCCTGGTCAATAGTAGTGCACTGGCTAGTGCAGAGAACAGCCATAATCATAATTAGTATTAGCGAGAAATGGATAAAACAATGCCTTCGTCCTCTCTCTCTCTTTCTCTCTCTTTCTCTCTCTCTTTCTCTCTCTTTCTCTCTCTTTCTCTCTCGCTCTCTGTTTATCCCAAGGGCGAGGGATATAGTTTTATCAGATTTTAAAAAAATAATAATAATAATTATACTGAAACATCCACCCATACTCTCCTCCCTTCTCCATAGTGGTCAGACTAACATTAGAAGTTACATAGGCTATAGGGATCACTAACACAAATGAATGGCTTGATAGAGACAAATTATACATTGAATTCCTATCTCTTCGGAGGCCCCCATTTTCATTAATTTCCTCTCACTGCAAAACTCTTTGTCCTCATCTTGTCTTTTCAAATCCCCCATTTGTTTCCCTTTATTGTGTAATATATTTAATCCTCTCTAGTATTATTTAATGAATGACTTCTATGTAGAAGGAGAGGGAGAGAAGAAAAGTTTAAATTGGAACTATAGAGAGGACATGAGGGACTGCTTTGGCCTGAATGACTGGAGTCTCTCAGTGGCTAGTCAAACACAGCTAAAGCAAATGCTGAAACAAATTGGTCTCTCTTTCTATCTCTCCTACATTATTTTCTCTCTCTCTCTCTCTCTCTCTCTCTCTCTCTCTCTCTCTCTCTCTCTCTCTCTCTCTCTCTCTCTCTCTCTCTCTCTCTCTCTCTCTCTCTCTCTCTCTCTCTCTTTTGTTTCTCTCTCCCTCTCTCTGCCCCCCATCTCTCTTTCTCTCTCTCTTCACAGAGTCATCGATGTGGGGGACAGTACCAATCTAAAGTGTTAATTTAAAGAAGTACTGTCCAAATTGGCTTCTGTTCCTTGCAGGTATAATAATCACTAGGATCTATAATTAAATTAATCAGAGATCGGCTTCGAATCACTTTTCATTGCCGAGCGACCAGCAGACCTTGGATCTATCCTGTTCGCTGTACTGGCTCAAGCTGCTTCCCTTTCCACATGACGTCCTTACCCTTACCACTCCCTCCTCATCCTCCATCTATCTATTGCCCCATCATCTTCTCATCTTTCCTAGTATCCTCCCCCAATTCCAGACCCATTTCATCCTTTCTCTCCCTCTCATCCTCTCCTATTCCATTACAATGTAACCCTCCTTACTCCTCTGTTCCCCTTGTACTGTTATTATATCATTAGAGGTAGTATTATTATTAGTATTATTATTAGTATTATTATTAGTATTATTATTATTATTAGTATTATTATTAGTATTATTATTAGTATTATTATTATTATTATTAGTATTATTATTATTATTATTATTATTATTATTAGTATTATTATTAGTATTATTATTAGTATCTTATTATTATTATTATTATTTTATTATTATATTATTATTATGTCCTATTATTAGTTTATTATTAGTATTATTATTATTATTATTATTATTATTATTATTAGTATTATTATTAGTATTATTATTAGTATTATTATTATTATTATTATTAGTATTATTATTATTATTATTATTATTATTATTAGTATTATTATTAGTATTATTATTAGTATTATTATTAATTATTATTAGTATTATTATTAGTATTATTATTAGTATTATTAGTATTATTATTAGTTTATTATTATTATTAGTATTATTATTAGTATTATTATTATTATTAGTATTATTAGTATCTCCTCTGCCACCCTATTTTTCATCTATTACTTCATGTCCTGTTCCCCTCCAATTCTCACTCCTCTCTTCCAATCCTCTGTTCCCCCTCCCTCTCCTCCAATCCTCTGTTCCCCTCCAATTCTCACTCCTCTCTTCCAATCCTCTGTTCCCCTCTCCTCTCCTCCAATCCTCTGTTCCCCTCCAATTCTCACTCCTCTCTTCCAATCCTCTGTTCCCCTCTCCTCTCCTCAAATCCTCTGTTCCCCTCCAATTCTCACTCCTCTCTTCCAATCCTCTGTTCCCCTCCCCTCTCCTCCAATCCTCTGTTCCCCTCCAATTCTCACTCCTCTCTTCAAATCCTCTGTTCCCCTCTCCTCTCCTCCAATCCTCTGTTCCCCTCCAATTCTCACTCCTCTCCTCCTCTCCTCCAATCCTGTTCCCCTCCCCTCTCCTCCTCACTCCGCTCCTCCAATCCTGTTCCCCTCCCCTCTCCTCCTCACTCCTCTCTTCCAATCCTCTGTTCCCCTCTCCTCCTCACTCCTCTCCTCCTCCACTCCACTCTTCCATTCCCCTCCCCTCTTCTCTCCTTCTCCATCCCCTCTCCTCCCCTCTCCTACTCCATCCCCTAACCTCTCGTATTCCCTCACCTCTCCCCTCCCTCCCTCCCCATCTCCTCTCCCCTTCTCCTGCCCCTCACCTTCCCTCCTCAACTCTCCCTCCTTCCCCCTCAACTCTCTTCCTCTCCCCCTCAACTCTCCTCCTCCCCCCTCAACTCTCCTCCTCCCCCTACCTCTCTTTTCCAACTCCCCCATCCTATTTAATATGGTGTCATCATGAAAACTCAATTTGATGCACAATCCAGAGTTTACGCTGCCTAATCAAATTAACAAAGTCCTTTTTCATTTTCAATTATCTCCTCTAAGCACCATATAGCTTTATATCCAAGACCAGTGGACAGAGACGGATAGGTAGGGGTGGGCTGACACTCACACACACACACACACACACACACACACACACACACACACACACACACACACACACACACACACACACACACACACACACACACACGCACGCACGCACGCACGCACGCACGCACGCACGCACGCACGCACGCACGCACGCACGCACGCACGCACGCACACACACACACACACACACACACACACACACACACACACACACACACACACACACACACACACACACACACACACACACACACACACACGCCGACACACACATCCCATCTAGAGCAGTGCATATTAACCTCATCTCTATGCAGGTCTGAAGGACCTATAGGACCTACTGTAGTGTAGCTCAGTCACATGGCAGCTATTCAATACACAGTCACATCACAGTCACATCAAAGTCACACCACAGTCACGTCACGGCCATCCAGTACACAGTCACATCACAGTCACGTCACGGCTATTCAATACACAATCTCATCACAGTCACATCACAGTCACGTCACGGCTATTCAATACACAATCTCATCACAGTCACATCACAGTCACATTACGGCTATTCAATGCACAGTCACAGCACAGTCACATTACGGCTATTCAATACACAGTCACAACTCAGTCACATCGCAGTCACATCACAGTCACATCACAGTCACATCACAGTCACATCACAGATTTACAGAACACAGTCACATCACAGTCACATTACAACTATACAGAACACAGTCACATCACAGTCACATTACAGATTTACAGAACACAGTCACATCACAATCACATTACAGTCACATTACGGCTATACAGAACACAGTCACATCACAGTCACATTACGGCTATACAGAACACAGTCACATCACAATCACATTACAGTCACATTACGGCTATACAGAACACAGTCACATTACAATCACAGTCCCATTACAGCTATAACATACACATCACAGTCACATCACAGCTATACAATCACAGTCACAACAAAGTCACATTGCAGCTATAAAATGCACAGTCACATCACAGCTATACAGAACACAGTCACATCACAGTCACATTACAGTCACATCACAGTCACATCACAGTCACATTACAGTCACATTACAACTATACAGAACATTACAGCTATACAGCCCATAGTCACATAACAGTCACATCATGGCTATTCAATGCACAGTCACATCATAGTCACATTACAGAAACATCACAGTCACATCACAGCTATTCAATACACAGTCACATCACAGTCACATTACAACTGTACAGAACACAGTCACATCACAGTCACATTGCGACTATACAGAACATCACAGTCACATCACAGTCACATCACAGCTATACAGAACACAGTCACAACTCAGTCACATCACAGTCACATTACAGTCATATCACTGTCACATTACGACTGTACAGAACACAGTCATAACTCAGTCACATCACAGTCACATTACAGGCACATTACGACTATACAGAACACAGTCACATCACAGTCACATTGCGACTATAAAGAACAGTCACATCAGAGTCACATTACAGTCACATCACAGTCACATTACAGTCATATCACCGTCACATTATGCCTATACAGAACACAGTCACATCACAGTCACATCACAGTCACATTACAACTATATAGAACACAGTCACATCACAGTCACATTACGACTATACAGAACACAGTCACATCACAGTCACAATAAGACAATACAGAACATCACAGTCACATTACAGCCACATCACGGCTATTCAATACACAGTCACATCACAGTCACATTACAGTCACATCACAGTCACATCACAGTCACATTACAGTCACATCATGGCTATTCAATACACAGTCACATCACAGTCACATTACAGTCACATCACAGTCACATCAGTCACATCACAGTCACATCACAGTCACATCACAGTCACATTACAACTATACAGAACACAGTCACATCACAGTCACATTACGACAATACAGAACTTCACAGTCACATCATAGTCACATTACAGCTATACAGATCATAGTCACATCACAGTCACATTACAACAATACAGAACTTCACAGTCACATCACAGTCACATTACAGCTACACAGATCACAGTCACATCACAGCTATACAGAACACAGTCACATCACAGTCACATTACGACAATACAGAACTTCACAGTCACATCATAGTCACATTACAGCTATACAGATCATAGTCACATTACAGCTATACAGATCAAAGTCACATTACAGCTATACAGATCAAAGTCACATTACAGATATACAGATCACAGTCACATCACAGCTATACAGAACATAGTCACATCACAGTCACATCACAGTCACATCACAGCTATACAGATCAGTCACATCACAGCTATACAGAACATAGTCACATAACAGTCACATCACAGTCACATCACAGTCACGTTACTGCTATACAGATCACAGTCACATCACAGTCACATCACAGCTATACAGATCAGTCACATCACAGCTATACAGAACATAGTCACATAACAGTCACATAACAGTCACATCACAGTCACGTTACTGCTATACAGAACACAGTCACATCACAGTCACATTACAACAATACAGAACTTCACAGTCACATCACAGTCACATTACAGCTACACAGATCACAGTCACATCACAGCTATACAGAACATAGTCACATAACAGTCACATCACAGTCACGTTACTGCTATACAGAACACAGTCACATCACAGTCACATTACAACAATACAGAACTTCACAGTCACATCACAGTCACATCACAGTCACATTACAGCTACACAGATCACAGTCACATCACAGCTATACAGAACATAGTCACATAACAGTCACATCACAGTCACATCACAGCTATACAGATCACAGTCACATCACAGCTATACAGAACATAGTCACATAACAGTCACATCACAGCTATACAGATCACAGTCACATTATTGCTATACAGAACATAGTCAAAAACCAGTCACATCACAGCTATATAGAACATAGTCACATCACAATCACAACACAGGCACATATTACACAGTACACAATCACATCGCAGTCACATTACAGCTATACAGAACAGAGTCACATAACAGTCACATTACAGCAATAACGAACAGTCACAGAATTATATATCAGTGATGTAATGCGATCTCCATGGTAACACCTCTGTCCAGGCATGAGACATGGCCTCACTGTGAATCCAAACAACTGCCACATGGAACACAGGCCTGACAGAACTCTATTACGCATGCATGGGATGAACGTAATATAATGGCCACAACCTCCGTTGATAATACACTAATATCCAGTCTGAGTGGTTCTTGTGTTTTACACAATCACCATGGAGATACACGGTTTTTATTAGGCCTCGGCCATATACGTCTGAAGACATTTCATATTCAAAGTAATGCGTATAATTACCATTTTATAGCTCTGCTCTCAATACATTCAGACATATATTTTATTTCCGAATGTGAGGGCGTTCTACAGATAATCAATAGTTAATGTGTGATCTGTCTTGCAGCAGATAGCCAGCAGCAGAGTAGATATAGGTCAACCGTACACTTAGAAAACGAGGACCTAAAAGAGTTCTTTGGCTGTCCAAATAGGAGACCATTTGAACAACCCTTTGTAGAACACTTTTGGTTCCAAGTAGAACCGTTTCGGGTTCCAAGTAGAACCGTTTCGGGTTCCATGTACAGTTGAAGTCAGAAGTTTACATCCACCTTAGCCAAACACATTTAAACTCAGTTTTTCACAATTCCTGACATTTAATCCTATTAGAAATTCCCGGTTTAGGTAAGTTAGTATCCCCACTTTATTTTAAGACAGTGACATGTCAGAATAATAGTAGAGAGAAAGATTTATTTCAGCTTTAATTTCTAACATATATTTTCTAACATACACATTCCCAGTGGGTCAGAAGTTTAAATACACTCAATTAGTATTTGTTAGTATTGCCTTTAAATTGTTTAACTTGGGTCAAACGTTTCAGGATGCCTTCCACAAGCACCCCAAAATAAGGTGGGTGAATTTTGGCCCATTCCTCCTGACGGAGATGGTGTAACTGGGTCAGGTTTGTAGGCCTCCTTGTTCGCACATGCTTTTTCAGTTCTGCCCACACATTTTCTATAGGTTTGAGTTCAGGGCTTTGTGATGGCCACTCCAATAACTTGACTTTGTTGTAATTTTGCCACAACTTTGGAAGTATGCTTGAGGTCATTGTCCATTTGCGTCCAAGCTTTAACTTCCTGACTGATGTCTTGAGGTGTTGCTTCAATATATCCACCTAATTTTCCTCTCTCATGGTGCCATCTATTTTGTGAAGTGCACCAGTCCCTCCTGCAGCAAAGCACCCACACAACATGATGCTGCCACCCCCGTTCTTCACTGTTGGGATGGTGTTCTTCGGCTTGCAATCCTCCACCTTTTTCCTCCAAACATAACGATGGTCATTATGGCCAAACAGTTCTATTTTTGTTTCATCAGACCAGAGGACATTTCTCCAAAAAGTACAATCTTTGTACGCATGTGCAGATGCAAAACGAGGTCTAGCTTTTTTATGGCGGTTTTGGAGCAGTGGTTTCTCCCTTGCTGGGCGGCCTTTCCGGTTATGTCGATACAGGACTCGTTTTACTGTGGATACTTTTGTACCCACTTCCTTTTGTACCCGTTTCCTCCAGCATCTTCACAGGTTCCTTTGCTGTTGTTCTGGGATTGATTTGCACTTTTCGCATCAAAGTACGTTCATCTCTAGGAGCGGTATGACGACTGCGTGGTCCCATGGTGTTTATACTTGCGTTCTATTGTTTGTACAGATGAATGTGGTACCTTCAGGTGTTTGGCAATTGCTCCCAAGGATTAACCAGACTTGTGGAGGTCTAAAATTATTGTGGTCTTGGAGGTCTTGGCTGATTTCTTTTCATTTTCCCATGATTTCCATCAAAAAGGCACTGGTTTGAAGGTAGGCCTTGAAATACATCCACAGGTACACCTCCAATTGAATCAAATTATGTCAATTAGCTTATCAGATATAATTTTCTGGAATTTTCCAAGATGTTTAAAGACACAGTCAACTTAGTGTATGTAAACCTCTGACTCGTTGGAATTGTGATACAGTGAATTATAAGTGAAATAATATTTTGGAAAATTATTTGTGTCATGCACAAAGTAGATGTCCTAACCTACTTGCCAAAACTGTAGTTTGTCAACAATAAATGTGTGGAGTGGTTGAAAAACGAGTTGTAATGACTCCAACCTAAGCTGCACTAACTTCAGCTTCATTACTAATGTGTCCAGGACAACACTAACTTCAGCTTCATCACTAATGTGTCCAGCACAACACTAACTTCATCACTAATGTGTCCAGCACAACACTTCAGCTTCATTACTAATGTGTCCAGGACAACACTAACTTTAACTTCATCACTAATGTGTCCAGCACAACACTAACTTCAGCTTCATTACTAATGTGTCCAGGACAACACTAACTTTAACTTCATCACTAATGTGTCCAGCACAACACTAACTTTAACGTCATCACTAATGTGTCCAGGACAACACTAACTTTAACTTCATCACTAATGTGTCCAGCACAACACTAACTTCAGCTTCATCACTAATGTGTCCAGCACAACACTAACTTTAACGTCATCACTAATGTGTCCAGGACAACACTAACTTTAACTTCATCACTAATGTGTCCAGCACAACACTAACTTTAACGTCATCACCTATGTGTCCAGGACAACACTAACTTTAACTTCATCACCTATGTGTCCAGGACAACAGTAACTTTAACTTCATCACCTATGTGTCCATCACAACAGTAACTTTAACTTCACAGTCTCAACAACCTGAGGTTCTTTCTCAGTGTTTTCATGATGGAGTAAATGAGTTGAAACATGGATAAAACGCAAACTGGTGAATTAAAGAGAATAGATCAACATCTGGTCGATGTCAGTGTGTGTGTGTGTGTGTGTGTGTGTGTGTGTGTGTGTGTGTGTGTGTGTGTGTGTGTGTGTGTGTGTGTGTGTGTGTGTGTGTGTGTGTGTGTGTGTGTGTGTGTGTGTGTGTGTGTGTGTGTGTGTGTACTATAGCTGAGTTCTGAGTTGTGTTGGAAGATGTTGATGTAATGGTCATACTGTGTTTTAGTGTGGTTGTTATGGCAATGCTGCATCTGGTGTGGTGTTGAGAGATGGATAGAGGTGGGCTAACACCCCCCCCCCCAACTACATTACATTTTATCTTTCTTCCTATTTCTCCTTTATGCCTGAAAGATAACAGAGTAAAAAGACCAAACAGCTTCGTGTTATCTCTCGCTCTCTTCAAATCTCAATAATGTGGGCATAATAACAGTATCATTTCCTGTTTTCACTTCTAACCCCTGTCAGTATCAGATGAAGTGGATAGAATGGAAGGGAATCCTGTCCCGCATGGCATCCTATTCACTATATACAGACCGCTATGAGCCCTGGTCAAAAGTAGTGCACTATATAGGGAATAGGGTGCCATGTGGGACAGATCTCTACTCTAACATTGCCATTCATCATGGCTGCACTGACAGGCTTCGGTAGACTCCTAAAAAGTACCTCCACACTTTAATCAGGGAGAGGCTAATCACACCTGTCACTCAATCAAATTGAGGGGCTGGGATACACCCTCTCTCCATCTCTCTCTCACTCTCTCCTCACTTTCCCCTCTCTCTCCATGCCCCCTCTCTCTCTCTCTCTCTCAACACTTTCTCCTCTCCCCCCTCTCTTTCTCTGTCCTCACTGACACTTCCCCCTCTCTCTCTCTCTCTTCCCCCTCTCTCTCTCCCCTTCCTCCCTCTCTCTACCCCCCTCTATCGCTCCCTGTTTCTCCGCAATCATTGCACTTTGCCTTTATCTCATCTTGCTCATTTACAAACCTGACCTTTTATTTTAAATGATTACAACATTACCCCCATGTCCCCTGACACCCTCACGTTCGCTCACAACACAGACCGTTACCCCCCTTCCCCCCCAACCACACACACGTGCAGTGGTGGAAAAAGTACACGATTGTGATACTTGAAAAATTAAAAAATACTTTAACAGAAAATGTAAAAGTCTAAAAGTATTTGGTTTAAAAAATATATATAAATAATTTCCAGTTCTTTGTATTAAGCAAAGCAGACGGCACCATTTTCTAGTTTATTAATTTACGGATAGCCAGGGGCACACTCCGACACTCAGACATCATTTACAAACGAAGCATGTGTGTTTAGTGAGTCCTCCAGATCAGAGGCAACAGGAATGACCAGGGATGTTCTCTTGATAAGTGTGTGAATTAGACCATTTTCCTGTCCTGCTAAGCAAGTTATCTTGGGTGGTTGACAAGTCCTTTCCCCAGTCGCACGCACACACACACACACACACACGCACACACATACACACACATAGGCCTGACCCCCTATCCCCCACGACCAACTGATTGATCACGACAATGGCTGCCCCCTAACCTGAACGCTACCAGGGACTAATGCACACACACAGAGAGAGAGAGAGAGAGAGAGAGAGAGAGAGAGAGAGAGAGAGAGAGAGAGAGAGGGAGAGAGAGAGGGAGAGAGAGGGAGAGAGAGGGAGAGAGAGGGAGAGAGAGGGAGAGAGAGAGAGAGAGAGAGAGAGAGAGAGAGAGAGAGAGAGAGAGAGAGAGAGAGAGAGAGAGAGAGAGAGAGAGAGAGAGAGAGAGAGAGAGAGAGAGAGAGAGCTAACTTATGAGAGGGGTAGACAGCATGAGAAAGGTATAGAGAAAGACAGAGTGAGAGGACTGAAGAATGAGAGTGGGAGATGACAAGCAGTGAGACAGCTAGAGTCATAAATAAGACCAAGTGGTGTACACCACATTTACTAAGTATTTAACCTCTCTGAAATGAGCCATCATTTAACCTCCCAAAACGTTAATGAAACTCCCCGGCGGTCGGAAGATTCTTTCAGAATAATGGGAATTTTTATGATGGGCTGGAAAGATGTGTTCTGATGTCGTTCCCTGTCTCTCGGCGGTGTTACCAACACATTGGAAGAAGGAAGCCAGAGACACAAAAAATGGTTCTAATTTGGGTTACTGTAACGATCCGTCATATCCTCTGTCTGGTTTAGCCTGGATCGGAGAAGGTAATTGTGGCCTAATGATGAAACCATGGAAATGTGTTTGATTATGACATCAGCGCTTGAGTTGATGAGGGAAAATCATCTGTTTTACCGCGACAATGACATCTGAGTTGATGAGGGAAAATCATCTGTTTTACCGCGACAATGACATCTGAGTTGATGAGGGAAAATCATCTGTTTTACCGCGACAATGACATCTGAGTTGATGAGGGAAAATCATCTGTTTTACCGCGACAATGACATCTGAGTTGATGAGGGAAAATCATCTGTTTTACCGCGACAATGACATCTGAGTTGATGAGGGAAAATCATCTGTTTTAGTTGACATCTGAGGATGAAAATCATCTGTTTTACCGCGACAATGACATCTGAGTTGATGAGGGAAAATCATCTGTTTTACCGCGACAATGACATCTGAGTTGATGAGGGAAAATCATCTGTTTTACCGCGACAATGACATCTGAGTTGATGAGGGAAAATCATCTGTTTTACCGCGACAATGACATCTGAGTTGATGAGGGAAAATCATCTGTTTACTGGTAAATACCTACTGGTTACTGGTAAATACCTACTGGTTACTGGTAAATACCTACTGGTTACTGGTAAATACCTACTGGTTACTGGTAAATACCTACTGGTTACTGGTAAATGCCTACTGGTTACTGGTAAATACCTACTGGTTACTGGTAAATACCTACTGGTTACTGGTAAATACCTACTGGTTACTGGTAAATACCTACTGGTTACTGTAGGCATTTACTCGTCTACAAAGGATAAGATAAAGCAAAGCAGTTCGACACATACAATAACACAGAGTTACACATGTAAAACAAACATACAGTCAATAATACAGTAGAAAAATAAGTCTATATACAATGTGAGCAAATGAGGTGAGAAGAGAGGTAAAGGCAAAAAAAGGCCATGGTGGCAAAGTAAATACAATATAGCAAGTAAAACACTGGAATGGTAGATTTGCAGTGGAAGAATGTGCAAGGTAGAGAGAGAAATAATGGGGTGCAAAAGAACAAAATAAATAAATAAATACAGTAGGGGGGGGTAGTTGTTTGGGCTAAATTATAGATGGGCTATGTACAGGTGCAGTAATCTGTGAGCTGCTCTGACAGCTGGTGCTTAAAGCTAGTGAGGGAGTTATGTGTTTCCAGTTTCAGAAGTGTTTGTAGTTTGTTCCAGTCATTGGCAGCAGAGAACTGGAAGGAAAGGTGGCCAAAGGAAGAATTGGATTTGAGGGTGACCTGAGAGATATACCTGCTGGAGCGCGTGCTACAGGTGGGTGATGCTATGGTGACCAGTGAGATATACCTGCTGGAGCACGTGCTACAGGTGGGTGATGCCATGGTGACCAGCAAGCTGAGATAAGGGGGAACTTTACCTAGCAGGGTCTTGTAGATGACATGGAGCCAGTGGGTTTGGCGACGAGTATGAAGCGAGGGCCAGCCAACGAGAACGTACAGGTCGCAGTGGTGGGTAGTATATGGGGCTTTGGTGACAAAACGGATGGCACTGTGATAGACTGCATCCAATTTATTGAGTAGGGTATTGGCATATTTTGTAAATTACATCGCCGAAGTCGAGGATCGGTAGGATAGTCAGTTTTACAAGGGTATGTTTGGCAGCATGAGTGAAGGATGCTTTGTTGCGAAATAGGATGCCAATTCTAGATTTAACTTTGGATTGGAGATGTTTGAAGTGAGTCTGGAAGGAGAGTTTACAGTCTAACCAGACACCTAGGTATTTGTAGTTGTCCACGTATTCTAAGTCAGAGCCGTCCAGAATAGTGATGCTGGACAGGCGGGCAGGTGCAGGCAGCGATCGGTTGAAGAGCATGCATTTAGTTTTACTTGTATTTAAGAGCAATTGGAGGCCAGAGAAGGAGAGTTGTATGGCATTGAAGCTCGTCTGGAGGGTTGTTAACACAGTGTCCGAAGAAGGGCCAGACGTCTACAGAATGGTGTCGTCTGCGTAGACGTGGATCAGAGACTCACCAGCAGCAATAGCGACATCATTGATGTATACAGAGAAGAGAGTCGGTCCAAGATTTGAACCCTGAGGCACTCCCATAGAGACTGCCAGAGGCCCGGACAACAGGTCCTCTGATTTGACACACTGAACTCTATCAGAGAAGTAGTTGGTGAACCAGACGAGGCAATAATTTGAGAAACCAATGCTATCGAGTCTACCGATGAGGATGTGGTGATTGACAGAGTCAAAAGCCTTGGCCAGGTCAATGAATACGGCTGCACAGTATTGTTTCTTATCGATGGCGGTTAAGATATCGTTTTGGACCTTGAGCGTGGCTGAGGTGCACCCACATGACCAGCTCTGAAACCAGATTGCATAGCGGAGAAGGTATGGTGGGATTTGAAATGGTCGGTAATCTGTTTGTTGACTTGGCTTTCGAAGACCTTAGAAAGGCAGGGTAGGTGATGTGACTAATGCAATTAGATTGATTTGATTTGACCGTGCTTGTCTTCACTGAACAACCTTCACACTACTCTCTGTGTGTGTGTGTATGTGTTGTTGTGTGTGTGTGTGTGTCTGTGTTGTTGTGTTTGTGTGTGTGTGTGTTGTTGTGTTTGTGTGTGTGTGTGTCGGTCTGTGTGTTTGTCGGTCTGTGTCGGTCTGTGTGGGTTTCTGTGTGTGTGTGTGTGTGTGTCTGTCTGTGTGTGTGTCTCTGTGTGTGTGTGTGTGTGTGTGTGTGTGTGTGTGTGTGTGTGTGTGTGTGTGTGTGTGTGTGTGTGTGTGTGTGTGTGTGTGTGTGTGTGTGTGTGTGTGTGTGTGTGTGTGTGTGTGTGTGTGTCTGTGTGTGTGTCAGTGTATATGTGTTGGTCTGTGTAATGTTTGTGTGCGTGTGTGTATGTGTGTGTGTCTGTGTTGTTGTGTTTGTGTGTGTGTGTGTGTTGTTGTGTTTGTGTGTCTGTGTGTGTCGGTCTGTGTGTGTGTCGATCTGTATGTGTTGGTCTGTGTGTCTGTGTGTGTGTGTGTGTGTGTGTGTGTGTGTGTGTGTGTGTGTGTGTGTGTGTGTGTGTGTGTGTGTGTGTGTGTGTGTGTGTGTGTGTGTGTGTGTGTGTGTGTGTGTGTGTGTGTGTGTGTGTCGGTCTGTGTGTGTGTGTCGGTCTGTGTGTGTTTCTGTCTTTCTGTGTGTGTGTGTGTGTGTTTGTCGGTCTGTCTCTGTTTCTGTTTCTGTTTCTGTCTTGTGTGTGTGTGTGTGTGTGTGTGTGTGTGTGTGTGTGTGTGTGTGTGTGTGTGTGTGTGTGTGTGTGTGTGTGTGTGTGTGTGTGTGTGTGTGTGTGTGTGTGTGTGATAGCAGATAAAACTTTTAATTAGATGTCACACAGTGGAGTGAAGAGGTAGGAACCATCCAGGTAGGAACCATCAGCAGCACACTGTGTGTTTCCTCACATTCATCTGGCTGAGAGGCAGGGGCATAGAGGGTCTCGCTAACACACACACACACACACACACACACACACACACACACACACACACACACACACACACACACACACACACACACACACACACACACACACACACACACACACACACACACACACACACACGCCCACACACACAATAATACTTGCACAACCGCGCAGGCTTGAATACTTAAACACACATGCAAAAATAATCGCACACACACACTAAGACACACGCGGCTCTCCACTGATAGGTTGCTCCAGAGCTCATCAATCATATTATGCAAATGTTGATGAGTCGTGACAGCAACATACACCTACTGTAATGCAACGTGAAGAACAAAGAGAACGGAGGAGAGGGAAAATAAAGGAGATGTCTCTTGATCTTTTGACACTGGGAGAGAGGTTGTGCAATAGTCTGTCTGTCTGTCTAGTTGTTCATGTACGGAGACGGCTTAGCGGCTCAGAGGTGTCCTAAATATCTCCTCCCCTCTCTCTGCTGCACAATACTTCTGTATTCCTCTTTCTTCGATTTTATCATCCCTCCGTCTCTTCCTTCATCTCTCGCCTCCTTTTTGTCTCTTTCCTTCTCGCTACCTTCTCTCCATTCTTCCTGTACTCTCTCTTCTAAATCCTATTTTTCTTCCCCTTTTCCTTCCCTCCTTCTCTTCTTTACCCTCTCTCCTCCCTCTCTCCCACTCTCTCCTATGCCTTCCTCCTCCCTCCTCCCTGTCTCCTCTGCCTTCCCTCTCCCTCTTCCCTGTCTCCTCTGCCTTCCCTCTCCCTCTTCCCTGTCTCCTCTGCCTTCTGTCTCTCTCCTCTCTCTCTCCTCTGCCTTCCCTCTCTCTCTCCTCCCTCTCTCCTCTGCCTTCCCTCTCTCTCCTCCCTCTCTCCTCTGCCTTCCCTCTCTCTCTCTCTCTCTCTCCTCCCTTTCTCCTCTGCCTTCTCTCTCTCTTTCCTCCCTCTCTCCGCCGCCTTCCCTCTCTCTCCTCCCGCTCTCCTCTGCCTTCCCTCTCTCCTCTGCCTTCCCTCTCTCTCCTCCCTCTCTCCTCTGCCTTCCCTCTCTCTCTCTCTCTCTCTCTCCCTCTCTCCTCTGCCTTCCCTCTCTCTCTCTCTCTCTCTCTCTCCCTTTCTCCTCTGCCTTCTCTCTCTCTCCTCCCTCTCTCCTCTGCCTTCCCTCTCTCTCTCTCTCTCTCCTCCCTTTCTCCTCTGCCTTCCCTCTCTCTCTCTCTCTCCTCTCTCCTCTGCCTTCCCTCTCTCTCTCTCTCCTCCCTCTCTCCTCTGCCTTCCCTCTCTCTCTCTCTCCTCCCTCTCTCCTCTTCCTTCCCTCTCTCTCTCTCTCCTCCCTCTCTCCTCTGCCTTCCCTCTCTCTCTCTCCTCCCTCTCTCCTCTGCCTTCCCTCTCTCTCTCTCTCCTCCCTCTCTCCTCTGCCTTCCCTCTCTCTCTCTCTCTCTCTCCTCCCTTTCTCCTCTGCCTTCCCTCTCTCTCTCTCTCTCTCTCTCTCTCCTCCCTCTCTCCTCTGCCTTCCCTCTCTCTCTCTCTCTCTCTCCTCCCTTTCTCCTCTGCCTTCTCTCTCTCTTTCCTCCCTCTCTCCGCCGCCTTCCCTCTCTCTCCTCCCGCTCTCCTCTGCCTTCTCTCTCTCCTCTCTCTCTCCTCTGCCTTCCCTCTCTCTCCTCCCGCTCTCCTCTGCCTTCTCTCTCTCTCCTCCCGCTCTCCTCTGCCTTCTCTCTCTCTCCTCTGCCTTCCCTCTCTCTCCTCCCTCTCTCCTCTGCCTTCCCTCTCTCTCTCCTCCCTGTCTCCTCTGCCTTCCCTCTCTCTCCTCCCTCTCTCCTCTGCCTTCTCTCTCTCTCCTCCCTCTCTCCTCTGCCTTCCCTCTCTCTCCTCCCTCTCTCCTCTGCCTTCTCTCTCTCTCCTCCCGCTCTCCTCTGCCTTCTCTCTCTCTCCTCTGCCTTCTCTCTCTCTCCTCTCTCTCTCCTCTGCCTTCCCTCTCTCTCCTCCCGCTCTCCTCTGCCTTCTCTCTCTCTCTCTCCTCTGCCTTCTCTCTCTCTCTCTCTCTCTCTCTCTCTCTCTCTCTCTCTCTCTCTCTCTCTCTCTCTCTCTCTCTCTCTCTCTCTCTCTCTCTCTCCTCTGCCTTCACTCTTTCATACCTGCTCTCTTTCCTCTCACTCTTCTCATCTCCTCCTTTCTATCCCTGCAGCAGGAGGAGACAGACGATGGCTTTGTAAGCAGTAATGAGGATCATTCATAATGCATGGTAATAAATGCAGCGGTTAAAGTCGCATGCAGGGGTTGTCTCTACTCTCTACCCTACAACTGTTCTCCTGGCCCACCAAGCAGGGGTTGTCTCTCCTCTCTAGTCTACAACTGTTCTCCTGGCCCACCAAGCAGGGGTTGTCTCTACTCTCTACCCTACAACTGTTCTCCTGGCCCATCAAGCAGGGTTTGTCTCTACTCTCTAGCCTAGAACTGTCCTCCTGGCCCATCAAGCAGGGGTTGTCTCTACTCTCTACCCTACAACTGTTCTCCTGGCCCACCAAGCAGGGGTTGTCTCTACTCTCTACCCTACAACTGTTCTCCTGGCCCACCAAGCAGGGGTTGTCTCTTCTCTCTAGCCTACAACTGTTCTCCTGGCCCACCAAGCAGGGGTTGTCTCTACTCTCTACCCTACAACTGTTCTCCTGGCCCACCAAGCAGGGGTTGTCTCTACTCTCTAGTCTACAACTGTTCTCCTGGCCCACCAAGCAGGGGTTGTCTCTACTCTCTAGCCTACAACTGTTCTCCTGGCCCACCAAGCAGGGGTTGTCTCTACTCTCTACCCTAGAACTGTCCTCCTGGCCCATCAAGCAGGGGTTGTCTCTACTCTCTACCCTACAACTGTTCTCCTAGCCCACCAAGCAGGGGTTGTCTCTACTCTCTACCCTACAACCGTTCTCCTGGCCCACCAAGCAGGGGTTGTCTCTTCTCTCTAGCCTACAACTGTTCTCCTGGCCCACCAAGCAGGGGTTGTCTCTACTCTCTACCCTACAACTGTTCTCCTGGCCCACCAAGCAGGGGTTGTCTCTACTCTCTAGCCTACAACTGTTCTCCTGGCCCACCAAGCAGGGGTTGTCTCTACTCTCTAGCCTACAACTGTTCTCCTGGCTCACCAAGCAGGGGTTGTCTCTACTCTCTACCCTACAACTGTTCTCCTGGCCCACCAAGCAGGGGTTGTCTCAACTCTCTACCCTAGAACTGTCCTCCTGGCCCACCAAGCAGGGGTTGTCTCTACTCTCTACCCTACAACTGTTCTCCTGGCCCACCAAGCAGGGGTTGTCTCTACTCTCTAGCCTACAACTGTTCTCCTGGCCCACCAAGCAGGGGTTGTCTCTACTCTCTAGCCTACAACTGTTCTCCTGGCTCACCAAGCAGGGGTTGTCTCTACTCTCTACCCTAGAACTGTCCTCCTGGCCCATCAAGCAGGGGTTGTCTCTACTCTCTACCCTACAACTGTTCTCCTGGCCCACCAAGCAGGGGTTGTCTCTACTCTCTACCCTACAACTGTTCTCCTGGCCCACCAAGCAGGGGTTGTCTCTTCTCTCTAGCCTACAACTGTTCTCCTGGCCCATCAATGATAGGGCCAGGGAGCACACACAAACACACACACACACACACACACACACACACACACACACACACACACACACACACACACACACACACACACACACACACACACACACACACACACACACACACACACACACACACACACACACACACACACACACACACACACACACACACACACACGTGTGACCACTTGTGCACCAACAAAGACATGTACCGCTGTGCAGGTGTGATAGGGCCAAGTAATGTAACACACACATGATTCCGTTGAGGTATTCAATAATAACATGCACAATGCCAGCGTGACATTAGGTCACTAGTATGTACTCCCCTATAATATGAATGATGTAACATGAAGTCCTTGTTTTCAGAATTTAATGTAAAGGACTACGATCTGCCAGTCTATTGGTAAAGGTCTGCATGTGTTTGAAGGAACGCTTTACAGAGCAAACGACAGTTTCCTCAAATCTCCAAACCCTTGTCTACAACCGCCATCTGGTGGCTGACAGAGGAACAACACCCGCCCCAGCTGACACTGACGCTGCAGCAGGGGTGTACAAGGCAGAGTCGCCACTGAGATACTGATCTTGGATCAGTTTTGCATTTCCCCCACTAATGGTTACGGGTAGGATTGGAGGAGGAGAAGCTGGTCCTATACCGAGGTGGAAGACTTCACCCCAGAGTGTTGTACACGGTGGATTCCTCTGTAATGATCAGGCAGATCCCCTAGATGTCTCTGTCGCTAAAGGAACAACACGACTCCTCTCACATCTCTATGTCCTGAGCAGTTTATTCTGACCTCTCCAATAATTGCCTGAATGGTATGAGGACACAGAACATCGCCGGGTTAGGGTTAGGGTTAGGGTTAGGGTCATACCTAGAGCTACATTATCGGTAGCGTTGAGTGTGGCAAAACTATCGGAAATCTTTTTCAACAGTGTTTGGCTGAATAATCTCTAAAGACGCAAGGCTTTTTGTATGTACCATAATGAGAAAGAGGTTAATTAAGGGATGAGTTAATAAACTGTGGAGTGGGTTCACAGAGAGGTTGAGAGGCTGGTTAGGGCTAATATATGCAGATTAAAAAGTTTAGGAAAAATCCCTCTGAGTATTTAGAACCAACATTGCACTACTTCAGCTCTCCTCCTCTCCTCCAGCTCTCCTCCACCCTCCAGCTCTCCTCCACCCTCCAGCTCTCCTCCACCCCTCCAGCTCTCCTCCTCTCCTCCAGCTCTCCTCCTCTCCTCCAGCTCTCCTCCACCCCTCCACCCCTCCAGCTCTCCTCCTCTCCTCCAGCTCTCCTCCTCTCCTCCAGCTCTCCTCCTACCCTCCACCCCTCCAGCTCTCCCCTCCTCTCCTCCAGCTCAACTCCTCTCCTCCAGCTCTACTCCTCTCCTCCAGCTCTTCTCACCTCCACCCCTCCAGCTCTCCTCCTCTCCTCTCGCTCCCCTCCTCCTCTCCTCCAGCTCTTTTCCTCCAGCTCTTCTCCTCCTCTCCTCCTCTCCTCCAGCTCTTCTCCTCCTCTCCTCCTGCTCCTCTCCTTCAGCTCTTTTCCTCCAGCTCTTCTCCTCCTCTCCTCCAGCTCTTCTCCTCCAGCTCTCCTCCCCTCAAGCTCTCCTCCTCCTCTCCTCTAGCTCTCCTCATCCTCTCCTCTAGCTCTCCTCCTCCTCTCCTCCAGCTCTCATCCTCCTCTCCTCCAGCTCTCCTCCTTCCCTCCTCCAGCTCTCCTCCCCCTCCTCTGCCCCTCCAGCTCTCCACCTCTAACTGTAAGTCACTCTGGATACAAGTGTCTGCTAAAATTAGCAAAATGAATACGTAAATGAGTTAACCGACTGGGCGAAAACTGGTTGAATCAACGTAGTGTCTACGTCATTTCGTCAAAAAAAATCCTTGTGATGACTTTGAATCACACACACACACACACACACACACACACACACACACACACACACACACACACACACACGCACGCACGCACGCACGCACGCACGCACGCACGCACGCACGCACGCACGCACGCACGCACGCACACACACACACACACACACACACACACACACACACACACACACGCGCACGCACGCACGCACACACACGCACACACGCACACACACACAGTAAGATTTGCACTATATATAAACACACATGTACACATGCATCTTGTTGTAGATATGTGGTAGTAGAGTAGTGGCCTGAGTGCACGCACACACACATAATGTGTTCGGAAATCTGTTGTGAAATGCAATGTAATTTTTGTAAAATTGTGATTAAACTGCCTTCATTTTGCTGGAACACAGGAAGTAGATATTCTTTGAAGAGGTAGGGTTTCAGGTGTTTTAAGAAGGTTGGGCAGGGGCTCCACTGTCCTAGCTTCGGGGGGAAGCTGGGTACACAATTGGGTTGTCAGGACAGAGAAGAGAAGAGGGCCAAGACACCAGAGGTGGCAGAACAGAGTGCTCGGGTTGGGGTGAAGGGTTTGAGCATAGTCTGAATGTAGGGAGGGGCAGCTCCTCTTGCTGCTCCGCAGGCAAACACTATGGTCCTGTACTGGATGCCAACTTCGACTGGAAGCCAGTGGAGTGTGCAGATAAGCAGGGTGACATGGGAGAACTTGGGAAGGTTGAAAACCAAGCAGGCTGCAGTTTCAGGGGTTTGATGGCACAAACACAGAGCACAGCCAACAGCGAGTTGCATTAGGCCAGATGGGAGATGACAGGTGCCTGGATTAGGACCTGCGCCACTTCCTGTGTGAGGTAGGGTTGTACTCTACAGATGTTGTAGAGCATGAACCTGCAGGAGCGAATCAGTGCTTTGATGTTTGCAGAGAATGACAGGGTGTTGTCCAGGGTCACGACAAGATTCTTTGCACTCTGGGAGGGCGACACTGTTGTAGTTGTCAAACGTGATGGAGAGGTCTTTGAGCGGGCAGGCCTTCCTTGGGAGGAAGAGCATCTTGTCGAGGTTGAACTTGAGGTAGCGGGCTGACATCCAAGTTGAGATAGCTGCCAGGCCCGCAGAGATGCATGTCGTCACCTGGGTGTCTAAAGGGGGGGAAGGAGAAAAATAGTAGAGTTTCTTCCGAATAGCAATGATAGAAGAGACCACGTGAGGATATGACGGAGCCAGCCCTGAGAAGGTGGAGAGGATCTGATAGAGCCTGAGACACCCAGTCCTGAGAGGGTGGAGAGGACCTGACAGAGCCTGAGACGCCCAGCCCTGAGAGGGTGGAGAGGAGGACCTGATAGAGCCTGAGACACCCAGCCCTGAGAGGGTGGAGAGGAGGATCTGATAGAGCCTGAGACACCCAGCCCTGAGAGGGTGGAGAGGACCTGATAGAGCCTGAGACACCCAGCCCTGAGAAGGTGGAGAGGAGGACCTGATAGAGCCTGAGACACCCAGGCCTGAGAGAGTGGAGAGGAGGACCTGATAGAGCCTGAGACAACCAACCCTGAGAGGGTGGAGAGGATGACCTGATAGAGCCTGAGGCACCCAGCCCTGAGAGGGTGGAGAGTAGGACTTGATAGAGTTGATAGAGCCTGAGACACCCAGCCCTGAGAGGGTGGAGAGGAGGATCTGATAGAGCCTGAGACACCCAGCCCTGAGAGGGTGGAGAGGAGGATCTGATAGAGCCTGAGACGCCCAGCCCTGAGAGGGTGGAAAGGACCTGATAGAGCCTGAGACACCCAGCCCTGAGAGGGTGGAGAGGAGGATATGATAGTTCACGGTGTTGAAGGCAGTGGATAGATCTAGGAGGATGAGAACAGATGAGAGAGAGTCAACTTTGGCAGTGCGGAGAGCCTCAGTGACACAGAGGAGAGCAGCTACAAAGGAAGAGAAACATAGAGAGGAGGTAGTGAAAGGATGATAGGTCCTCCCAAAGTTGAGCTTTCCTCCATTTTCTCTCAGCTGGCCACAGCCCTATTCTGTAAGCTCACAATGAGTCACTCAGCCACGGAACAGAAGGGAAGGGCCGAGCCGACCGACATACTAATGCCGGAAAGGGAGGAGAGTAGGGTTGAATAGGCAGAATCAGAAGACATGAGGGAGAAGGGTTTAGCAGAAGGGAGAGATGATACGATAGAAGAGGTGAGAGTAGTAGGAGAGAGAGAGAATATTGTGATGGTACATGACTGTCTGGAGGGGGCTAGGGTTGGAGGAAAGACAAAAAGCAAAAAAGATTAGAGACCTGGAGGGGGGTTGCAGTGAGATTAGTAGACGAGCAGCCTCTAGTAAATATAACGGTCAAGCGTATTGCTGCCTTGTGAGTGGGAGGAGACCGGGAAAGGTTGAGGTCGAAGACGGACGTCACCAAGTGTGAAGAGCTGTGAGTCATCGTCAGGAAATTAGCTTATTAAGGTGTCAAGATCATTGAGGAACTCTCCAAGGGCACCTGGTGGGCAATAGATGACAACAATGTTAAGCTTGAGTGGACAAGTGACAGTGACAGCATGGAATTGAAATGAGGTGGATGGACAGGTGAGGAGGTAGAAAATGGAAAATCTCCACTTTAGAGAAATGAGTAGACCTGTGTCACCCCTGAGACGACCAGATGCACTTGGACTAGAGAAAACAGATGAAGAGAGAGCAGCTGGAGTAGCAGTGTTCTATGAGGTTATCCATGTCTCCGTCAGGGCCACAATGTCAAGGGACTGAAGGGCAACATAAACTGAGATGAACTCTTCTTCACAGATCGGCAGTTCCAAATGATGCCAGATACCCAGAATTCCACATGGGTTGTGTGCGCATGGTACACTAACTTATAAGGGTGGGGAGCATCTGTAAAGCCTACAGAGAGAGAGAAGCGAACAGGTACAGAAAGCACACAAAATAGTTGCCAAAGCTAAACAAAAATACTACGAAATATATTCAAGTGCGAGAGTGGTGTGGAGCCTTCCTCGAAAAACTCGCCAGGATAACTCGGCAGAACCCGCCTTTCTTTCAGCGACTGTCTTAGTTTTGCAGAAGAAACCGCCACTGACACGACCATCGCTTACAGCTGCCGCTGAGAAACCACGAGATGCAGAAGTACTAACACCAACAGAGGTGAAGAGCACACCTCCCTGTACTAATTGCTGATTGCCTAGGAGAAGAGAAACCACTCCCCCTCCAAAACAGCCACCGATCACCAAAACAAGCCACATATTTCCATGTCCTTTAATCCTGGTTGATGTGTTAACAATAATCTGCTAGTTATCAGCAGTCAGAAGTTTGTTTACTGCTGTGCTGTCATCAGATAATAGCTTCTTATGATTTCGCCTTTTTGAAACCTGACATGTTGGCTGGATTCACAACGAGTGTAGCTTTAATTGAGTATCTTACATGTGTGATTTAATGAAAGTTTGAATTTTATAGTATTTTATTTGAATTTGGCGCTCTGCATTTTCCCTGGCTATTGGCCAGGTGGGACATTTGCGTCCCGCCTATCCCAGAGACGTTAAAACAAGTCAAAAAACATTTCTATTTAATCCTCAGATACCCTAAACTGTAATTAAACTATAGTATTTCATACAGAAAGAAGTATGTTCCAAGGTGTGCGTCCTCTTCGTCTCGCACACATAGATTGATTTCCAAATCTGTGTTCCTGTAGTTAAACTCATAATTCCTCCTCGTTTGTGAAGAAGCAAGTCTGAAACCTTGAACAAAGACTACTGACATCCAGTGGAAGCCAGAGGAATTGCATACTGGGAGCTAGATTACATTTTTTCCATAATGGTTACATTGGGCCCTCAAAAAAAAAGAAAATGTCCGGTTGGTGTTTCTTTGGATTTTCTCCTACCACATCTATTGTGTTATATTCTCCTACCACATCTATTGTGTTATATTCTCCTACCATATCTATTGTGTTATATTCTCCTACCATATCTATTGTGTTATATTCTCCTACCATATCTATTGTGTTATATTCTCCTACCATATCTATTGTGTTATATTCTCCTACCATATCTATTGTGTTATATTCTCCTACCATATCTATTGTGTTATATTCTCCTACCATATCTATTGTGTTATATTCTCCTACCATATCTATTGTGTTATATTCTCAAACGTCAGAGTTTTTTATGTCCAATGATACCAATTATCTGCATATCCTGGCTTCGGGGCCTGAGCAACAGGCCGTCTACTTTGGGCACTTCAGTCAGGCGGAAATGGAGAAAAACAGCATAACTGGTGATGCAGCACAGCCTCTCAGTGAGTTCAGTGGTTCCTCAGGACAGACTAGAGTCAGTAAGAGAGAGGAGATAACATGAAACAGTCCAGACTCCCAGTGGTTCATCAGGACAGACTAGAGTCAGTATGAGAGGGGAGTTAACATGATACAGTCCAGACTCCCAGTGGTTCCTCAGGACAGACTAGAGTCAGTATGAGAGAGGAGATAACATGAAACAGTCCAGACTCCCAGTGGTTCATCAGGACAGACTAGAGTCAGTATGAGAGGGGAGTTAACATGATACAGTCCAGACTCCCAGTGGTTCATCAGGACAGACTAGAGTCAGTATGAGAGAGGAGATAACATGAAACAGTCCAGACTCCCAGTGGTTCCTCAGGACAGACTAGAGTCAGTATGAGAGAGGAGATAACATGATACAGTCCAGACTCCCAATGAGTTCAGTGGTTCATCAGGACAGAGTATAGCTAGCAATGAGTAAGTGGAGCAGGAACGGAGCTCTCACGCTGTAATGAGACATTGGCTATCCTGGTGGACAGACAGGGTCGTAGATGATGTGAGACTCATTTGACAGAAGTATCGAAATAAATTCTGATTCTAATACCAAACCTGTTTTTCATGTTCTAGTATGGTAAAAAGTACCAAAGTTTCGGTGTACTGCGCAACACTAGTCCGTGTCCAGTGGGAATCTTCCATCAACCCTACCCTCTTCACTATTCCACAACTAACCCTCAACACACACATACAAAAAACACCCACCCAATGTTAATGAGGTCTAATCAGTCTCAACCCCTGATGATGTAAAACTAATATTTGTGTTCCAGACGTGGACGGGAGTACATCGCTTGCTTTCCAAACATGGTGGAATGGGGGATGAGGAGGAGGAGGGGGAGGAGGAGGGGAGGGGGATGAGGGAGGAGGGAGGAGGAGTAGGAGGAGGAGGAGGAGGAGGAGGAGGAGGAGGAGGAGGAGGAGGAGGAGGAGGAGGAGGAGGAGGAGGAGGAGGAGGAGGAGGAGGAGGAGGAGGAGGATGAGGAGGAGGGGGATGAGGAGGAGGAGGAGGAGGGGATAACAAGGAAAGGACAAGTAGGAGAGGATCTGTGTAACTTCAGGCTTTAAAGATGGACAGAGAGAGAGAGAGAGAGAGAGAGAGAGAGAGAGAGAGAGAGAGAGAGAGAGAGAGAGAGAGAGAGAGAGAGAGAGAGAGAGAGAGAGAGAGAGAGAGAGAGAGAGAGAGAGAGAGAGAGAGAGAGAGAGACAGAGAGAGAGAGAGAGAGAGAGAGAGAGAGAGAGAGAGAGAGAGAGAGAGAGAGAGAGAGAGAGAGAGAGAGAGAGAGAGAGAGAGAGAGGGAGAAAATAAAGAAAGAGAGGGATTGCCAATGACTAATAACTGACTTTGGATCAGTAAGCAATGATGCAGCACTGAGACAAGACCCCTCCTTCCCTCCCTATGAAGTATGTTATCACTTCTACAACTAAATACCTCTAAACTCAAACAGCAACTCAATCAACTGAACACACAGAGACGCTCGCAATGTCCAAACACAGCCTAAATGAATCTCCTACTCTATATCCATCTCCATACCTCACACTCTCTCTGTCTGGTCTTCCCTTTTATCTCCTCTGTTGTCCCTCCATCTCCACTGTTATATCTCTCTCAATATATATATCCACTGTTATATCTCTATATACAGTGCCTTGCGAAAGTATTCGGCCCCCTTGAACTTTGCGACCTTTTGCCACATTTAAGGCTACAAACATAAAGATATAAAACTGTATTTTTTTGTGAAGAATCAACAACAAGAGGGACACAATCATGAAGTGGAACGACATTTATTGGATATTTCAAACTTTTTTAACAAATCAAAAACTGCACAATCAAAAACTGCAAATCAAAAACTGCACAATTATTCAGCCCCTTTACTTTCAGTGCAGGAAACTCTCTCCAGAAGTTCAGTTAGGATCTCTGAATGATCCAATGTTGACCTAAATGACTAATGATGATAAATACAATCCACCTGTGTGTAATCAAGTCTCCGTATAAATGCACCTGCACTGTGATAGTCTCAGAGGTCCGTTAAAAGCGCAAAGACCATCATGAAGAACAAGGAACACACCAGGCAGGTCCAAGATACTGTTGTGAAGAAGTTTAAAGCCGGATTTGGGTACAAAAATATTTCCCAAGCTTTAAACATCCCAAGGAGCACTGTGCAAGCGATAATATAGAAATGGAAGGAGTATCAGACCACTGCAAATCTACCAAGACCTGGCCATCCCTCTAAACTTTCAGCTCATACAAGGAGAAGACTGATCAGAGATGCAGCCAAGAGGCCCATGATCACTCTGGATGAACTGCAGAGATCTACAGCTGAGGTGGGAGACTCTGTCCATAGGACAACAATCAGTCGTATATTGCACAAATCTGGCCTTTATGGAAGAGTGGCAAGTAGAAAGCCATTTCTTAAAGATATCCATAAAAAGTGTTGTTTAAAGTTTGCCACAAGCCACCTGGGAGACACACCAAACATGTGGAAGAAGGTGCTCTGGTCAGATGAAACCAAAATTTAACTTTTTGGCAACAATGCAAAATGTTATGTTTGGCGTAAAAGCAACACAGCTCATCACCCTGAACACACCATCCCCACTGTCAAACATGGTGGTGGCAGCATCATGGTTTGGGCCTGCTTTTCTTCAGCAGGGACAGGGAAGATGGTTCAAATTGATGGGAAGATGGATGGAGCCAAATACAGGACCATTCTGGAAGAAAATCTGATGGAGTCTGCAAAAGACCTGAGACTGGGACGGAGATTTGTCTTCCAACAAGACAATGATCCAAAACATAAAGCAAAATCTACAATGGAATGGTTCAAAAATAAACATATCCAGGTGTTAGAATGGCCAAGTCAAAGTCCAGACCTGAATCCAATCGAGAATCTGTGGAAAGAACTGAAAACTGCTGTTCACAAATGCTCTCCATCCAACCTCACTGAGCTCGAGCTGTTTTGCAAGGAGGAATGGGAATGGGTCTCTCGATGTGCAAAACTGATAGAGACATACCCCAAGCGACTTACAGCTGCAATCGCAGCAAAAGGTAGCACTACAAAGTATTAACTTAAGGGGGCTGAATAATTTTGCACTCCCAATTTTTTTGTTTTTGATTTGTTAAAAAAGTTTGAAATATCCAATAAATGTCGTTCAACTTCATGATTGTGTCCCACTTGATGTTGATTCTTCACAAAAAAAATACAGTTTTATATCTTTATGTTTGAAACCTAAAATGTGGCAAAAGGTCGCAAAGATCAAGGGGGCGAATACTTTCGCAAGGCACTGTATATATATATACATATATATATATATATATATATATATATATATATATATATATATATATATCTCCACTGTTATATCACTATATATATATATATATCTCCACTGTTATATCTCTCTATATATATATCTCCACTGTTATATCTCTCTCTCTCTCTCTATATATATATATATATATATATATATATATATATATATCTCCACTGTTATATCTCTCTATATATATATCTCCACTGTTATATCTCTCTCTCTCTATATATATATATATATCTCCGCTGTTATATCTCTCTATATATATATCTCCACTGTTATATCTCTCTCTATATATATATATATATATATATATATATATATCTCCACTGTTATATCTCTATATATATATATATATATATATATCTCCACTGTTATATCTCTCTCTATATATATATATATATATCTCCACTGTTATATCACTATATATATATATATATATATATCTCCACTGTTATATCTCTCTATATATATATATATCTCCGCTGTTATATCTCTCTATATATATATATATCTCCACTGTTATATCTCTCTCTATATATATATATATATATATATATCTCCACTGTTATATCTCTCTATATATATATATATATCTCCACTGTTATATCTCTCTATATATATATATATATATATCTCCACTGTTATATCACTATATATATATATATATCTCCACTGTTATATCTCTCTCTATATATATATCTCCACTATTATATCTCTCTATATATATATATCTCCACTGTTATATCTCTATATATATATATATATATATATATCTCCACTGTTATATCTCTCTATATATATATATATCTCCACTGTTATATCTCTCTCTATATATATATATATATATATATATATATATATATATATATCTCCACTGTTATATCTCTCTCTCTCTATATATATATATATATATATATCTCCACTGTTATATCTCTATATATATATATATTTCTCCACTGTTATATCTCTATATATATATATATATATATCTCCATATATATATATCTCCACTGTTATATCTCTCTCTATATATATATATATCTCCACTGTTATATCTCTCTATATATATATATCTCCACTGTTATATCTCTCTCTATATATATATATATATATCTCCACTGTTATATCTCTATATATATCTCCACTGTTATATCTCTCTCTCTATATATATATATATATATATCCACTGTTATATCTATATATATATATATATCTCCACTGTTATATCTATATATATATATATCTCCACTGTTATATCTCTATATATATATATATATCTCCACTGTTATATCTCTCTATATATATATATATCTCCACTGTTATATCTCTATATATATATATATATATATCTCCACTGTTATATCTATATATATATATATATCTCCACTGTTATATCTCTATATATATATATATATATCCACTGTTATATCTCTCTATATATATATATCTCCACTGTTATATCTATATATATATATATATCTCCACTGTTATATCTCTATATATATATATCTCCACTGTTATATCTCTCTATATATATATATCTCCACTGTTATATCTCTCTATATATATATCTCCACTGTTATATCTATATATATATATATCTCCACTGTTATATCTCTCTATATATATATATATCTCCACTGTTATATCTCTCTCTATATATATATATATATATATCTCCACTGTTATATCTCTCTCTATATATATATATATATATCTCCACTGTTATATCTCTCTCTATATATATATATATATATCTCCACTGTTATATCTCTCTATATATATATATATCTCCACTGTTATATCTCTCTATATATATATATCTCCACTGTTATATCTCTATATATATATATCTCCACTGTTATATCTCTATATATATATATATATTTCTCCACTGTTATATCTCTATATATATATATCTCCACTGTTATATCTCTATATATATATATATCTCCACTGTTATATCTCTCTCTATATATATATATATATATATATCTCCACTGTTATATCTCTCTATATATATATATATCTCCACTGTTATATCTCTCTATATATATATATCTCCACTGTTATATCTCTGTTATATCTATATATATATATATATATATCTCCACTGTTATATCTCTATATATATATATATCTCCACTGTTATATCTCTATATATATATATCTCCACTGTTATATCTCTCTATATATATATATCTCCACTGTTATATCTCTATATATATATATATCTCCACTGTTATATCTCTCTCTATATATATATATATATATATCTCCACTGTTATATCTCTATTTATATATATCTCCACTGTTATATCTCTCTCTATATATATATCTCCACTGTTATATCTCTATATATATATATATATCTCCACTGTTATATCTCTCTCTCTATATATATATATATTTCCACTGTTATATCTATATATATATATATCTCCACTGTTATATCTCTCTCTATATATATATATCTATATATATATGTCTCCACTGTTATATCTCTATATATATATATCTCCACTGTTATATCTCTCTATATATATATCCACTGTTATCTCTCTCTATATATATATTTATATAGAGAGAGAGAGAGAGAGAGACTCAAGGGGTATGCTAATTTGGTATAACTCACTCCATTAAATTAATCAATACAGGAACATTTTACATTTGGAAAATTCAAAAGGAAATGATCTTAACAGAGAAAAATGTCCTCATGTGTGCTACCTATATCCCCCCACTAGAATCCCCATACTTTAATGAAGACAGCTTCTCCATCCTGGAGGAGGAAATTAATCATTTCCAGGCCCAGGGACAGGTACTAGTCTGTGGCGACCTAAATGCCAGAACTGGACACGAACCTGACACCCTCAGCACACAGATGGACAAACCTGCCTGCAGGTGACAGCATTCCTTCCCCCATATGCCCCCTAGGCACAACTATGACAACATAACCAACAAAAACGGGTCACAACTCCTGCATCTCTGTCGCACGCTGGGTATGTACATAGTCAATGGTAGGCTTCGAGGGGACTCCTATGGTAGGTACACCTATAGCTCTGTCACACACTGGGTATGTACAGTCAATGATAGGCTTCGAGGGGACTCCTATGGTAGGTACACCTATAGCTCTGTCACACACTGGGTATGTACATAGTCAATGATAGGCTTCGAGGGGACTCCTATGGTAGGTACACCTATAGCTCTGTCACACACTGGGTATGTACATAGTCAATGGTAGGCTTTGAGGGGACTCCTATGGTAGGTACACCTATAGCTCATCTGTTGGCAGTAGTACTGGAGACTACTTTATCACTGACCTCAACCCAGTCTCTCAGAGCGTTCACAGTCAGCCCACTGACACCCCTATCAGACCACAGCAAAATCACAGTCTACTTGAACAGAGCAATACTCAATCATGAGGCATCAAAGCCAAAGGAACTGGATAATATTAAGAAATGCTATAGATGGAAGGAATGCAGTTTGGAAACCTACCAAAAAACAATTAGGCAACAACAAATTCTATCCGTTTTAGACAATTTCCTGGGTAAAACTTTTCACTGTAATAGTGAAGGTGTAAACGTGGCAGTAGAACATCTTAATACTATTATTATTATTATATTATTATTACTACATTTGACCTCTCAGCTTCCCTATCAAATCTAAAAATCTCAATTAGAAAACTGAATAAAATGAACAATGACAAATGGTTTGATGAAGAATGCAAAAATCTAATGAAGAAATTGAGAAACCTGTCCAACCAAAAAAATAGAGACCCAGAAAACCTGAGCCTACACCTTCACTATGGTGAATCACTAAAACAACACAGAATTACACTACGGAAAAAGAAGGAACAGCACATCAGAAATCATCTCAATGTAATTGAAGAATCCATAGACTCTAACCACTTCTGGGAAAATTAGAAAACACTAAACAAACAACAACACAAAGAATTATCTATGCAAAAAGGATATGTATGGGTAAACCACTTCTCCAATCTTTTTGGACCTATAACAAATAACAAACAGAAAAACATATACATGATCAAATACACATCTTAGAATCAACTTATAAAGAGTACCAGAAC
>NC_060179.1:78959057-79004057 GCF_021184085.1 Oncorhynchus gorbuscha
ATGAAAAGAGAAATAGGGAGGGAAAGAGAGAGAGAGAAAGTGATGAGGGTAGATGAGAGAGAGAGAGAGAGAAAGAGAGACCGCAGCCCCAACACATCACACAGAAGCTACAGATCAACAGACACCCCTCCCAGACCAGAGAGACACCCCTCCCAGATCAGAGAGACACTCTCCCAGACCAGAGAGACTCTCTCCCAGACCAGAGAGACACTCCTCCCAGACCAGAGAGACACCCCTCCCAGACCAGAGAGACACCCCTCCCAGACCAGAGAGACACTCTCACAGACCAGAGAGACACTCTCACAGACCAGAGAGACACTCTCACAGACCATAGAGACACTCTCACAGACCAGAGAGACACTCTCACAGACCAGAGAGACACTCTCACAGACCAGAGAGACACTCTCCCAGACCAGAGAGACACTCTCCCAGACCAGAGAGACACCCCTCCCAGACCAGAGAGACACTCTCCCAGACCAGAGAGACACTCTCACAGACCAAAGAGACACTCTCCCAGACCAGATAGACACCCCTCCCAGACCAGAGAGACACTCTCCCAGACCAGAGAGACACTCTCCCAGGCCAGAGAGACACTCTCACAGACCAAAGAGACACTCTCCCAGACCAGAGAGACACCCCTCCCAGACCAGAGAGACACTCTCCCAGACCAGAGAGACACTCTCCCAGACCAGAGAGACACTCTCACAGACCAAAGAGAAACTCTCCCAGACCAGACCAGAGAGACACTCTCACAGACCAGAGAGACACTCTCCCAGACCAGAGAGACACTCTCCCAGACCAGAGAGACACCCCTCCCAGACCAGAGAGACACTCTCCCAGACCAGAGAGACACTCTCCCAGACCAGAGAGACACTCTCACAGACCAAAGAGACACTCTCCCAGACCAGACCAGAGAGACACTCTCCCAGACCAGAGAGACACTCCTCCCAGACCAGAGAGACACCCCTCCCAGACCAGAGAGACACCCCTCCCAGACCAGAGAGACACTCTCACAGACCAGAGAGACACTCTCACAGACCAGAGAGACACTCTCACAGATCATAGAGACACTCTCACAGACCAGAGAGACACTCTCACAGACCAGAGAGACACTCTCACAGACCAGAGAGACACTCTCCCAGACCAGAGAGACACTCTCCCAGACCAGAGAGACACCCCTCCCAGACCAGAGAGACACTCTCCCAGACCAGAGAGACACTCTCCCAGACCAGAGAGACACTCTCACAGACCAAAGAGACACTCTCCCAGACCAGACCAGAGAGACACTCTCACAGACCAGAGAGACACTCTCCCAGACCAGAGAGACACTCTCCCAGACCAGAGAGACACCCCTCCCAGACCAGAGAGACACTCTCCCAGACCAGAGAGACACTCTCCCAGACCAGAGAGACACTCTCACAGACCAAAGAGACACTCTCCCAGACCAGACCAGAGAGACACTCTCCCAGACCAGACCAGAGAGACACTCTCCCAGACCAGAGAGACACTCTCACAGACCAGAGATACACTCTCACAGACCAGAGAGACACTCTCACAGACCAGAGACACTCTCACAGACCAGACCAGAGAGACACTCTCCCAGACCAGAGAGATACTCTCCCAGACCAGAGAGACACTCTCCCAGACCAGACAGACACTCCGACAAGACCTGTGGTACAAGACATAGAGGACCGATGCCGAGAGGGCCTACATTCAGATCACATCATCACCTGCTACATTCATACCCCCAGCCCAACCAATCAACTCCCCCCAAGTCAACCATCCCCACTTCCCATTTAGGCCCCCTCAGATCAGACCTATGTCCCTCCTGCCCAGCCCATACCCCCCAATGCCACAAAGAGTGCCTCGACATGAAAGTCACATATACGCCCAGGCTGTGTACAGGCCCAACCCCCACTCTTACTCTAGCCCACGCCAGTGGCATGTACCAGATGCTCAGCAGGCTCTGCTCACACTTACTGGTCTGAGGCCGAACCACACGGCTAACAACATTAGACACTTTAGACTACTTTATCACTGACCTCAATCCAGAGTGTCAGAGAGTTCACAGTCAGCCCACTGACGCCTCTATCAGATCACAGCAAAATCACAGACTACTTGAACAGAGCAATACTCAATCATGAGGCATCAAAGCCAAAGGAACTGAGTAATATTGTGGAAACCTACAAAAAACAATTAGGTGACAACTTCCTGGACAAAAAGTTCCACTGTAATAGTAAACTCTCTGTCCTATAGGGGGCAGTATTTTGACATCTGGATGGCAAGCGTGCCCAAAGTAAGCTATGTATGTTTATTTACATATTAGGGTTCCTGAGGTTTGATTACAAACATTGTTTGACTTGTTTGGAGAGGTTTATTGGTAACGTGTTGGGGATTCATTTTGGATCCATTTTGAAGGAGGGAAACCGATGGATTATTGTATGAAGCGCGCCAGCTGAAATGAGTTTTTTGGGGATATAAAGGACTTTATCGAACAAAACAACAATTTGTGATGTAGCTGGGACCCTTTGGAGTGCCAACAGAAGAAGATCTTCAAAGGTAAGTGATTTATTTTATCGCCATTACTAACTTTCGTGGTGCATCTGCCTGGTTGGAAAATGTTTTTATAATGCTTTTGTGCACTGGGCGCTGTCCTCAGATAATCGCATGGTGTGCTTTTGCCGTAAAGCCTTTTTGAAATCTGACACAGCGGCTGGATTAACAAGAAGTTGAGCTTTTAACTGATATATGACACTTGTATTTTCATGAATGTTAAATATTTCTATTTCTGTCATTAGAATTTCTCGCTCTGCAATTTCATCGGAAGTTGTCGAAATGGGACAGCGTCCCTCTGATCCGCAAGAGTAAACTTGACAGCCGAAAACCTAAACATTTTATATACACAACCGGTCAAAAGTTTTAGAACACCTACTCATTCAAGGGTTTTCCTTTATTTGTACCATTTTCTACTGTCACGACTTCTACCGAAGTCGTTGCCTCTCCTTGTTCGGGCGGTGCTCAGCGTTCGACGTCACCGGTCTTCTAGCCATCATTGATCCTTTTTTCATTTTCCATTAGTTTTGTCTCGTCTTCCCACACACCTGTTTTCTATCCCATTCATTACCTGTTGTCTATTTAACCCTCTGTTTCCCCTCATGTCTTTGTCAGAGATTTATTTGTTGTCCGTGTAGTGTGATTGTTTGTATAGGTGCGCACGGGGCCGCGTACCCATGTTTTGTTTGTTTGTACATTTATTGTTATGGAGCATACACTTGGAACTTTATTAAAAGACTCCATATTTACACTCCATTTGACTCTCCTGCGAATTACTTCCCTGCCACCTATTACACCTATGCGTGACATCTACATTGTTGAATAATAGTGAAGACATCAAAACTATGAAATAACACACATGGAATCACATAGTAATCAAAAAAGGGATTAAACAAATATATATTTAGATTTTAGATTTTTTAAATAACCACCCTTTGCCTTGATGACAGCTTTGCACACTCTTGGCAATCTCTCAACCCACTTCACCTGGAATGCTTTTGCAACGGTCTTAAAGGGGTTCCCACATATGCTGAGCAGTTATTGCCTCTTGTTCTCTCATTCCAAACCATCTCAATTTGGTTGAGGTTGGGGGATTATGGAGGCCAGGTCATCTGATGTAGCACTCCAACACTCTAAGTTTTGGGAAAATTGCCCACACACAGCCTGATGAATCGCTGCAGAATACTGTGGTAGCCTTGCTGTTTAACTGTGCCTTGAATTTAAAATAAATAACTGACAGCAAAGCACCCCGACACCATAACACCTCCTTCTCCACATTTCTTGGCCAAAGCAAGTCTCTTCTTATTATTGGTGTCCTTTAGTAGTGGTTTCTTTGCAGCAATTCGACCACGAAGGCCCGAACAGTTGATGTTGGGATGTGTCTGTTACATGAACTCTTTGAAGCATTTATTTGGGCTGCAATTTCTGAGGCTGGTAACTCTAATGAACTTATCCTCTGCAGCAGAGGTAACTCTGGGTCTTCAGTTCCTGTAGCGGTTCTCATGAGAGAACTCATGATTCATCATAGCGCTTGCAGGTTTTTGCGACTGCACTTGAAGAAACTTTAAAAGTTCTTGACATTTTCCAGATTGACTGGCCTTCATGTCTTAAAGTAATGACGAACTGTTGTTTCTCTTTGCTTATTTAGCTGTTCTCCTCATAATATGGACTTGGTATTTTACCAAATAGGGCTATATTCTGTATAACACTCCGACCATGTCACAACACAACTGATTGGCTCAAATGCTTTTAAGGAGTGAAATTGCACAAATTAACTTTTAACTAGGCACACCTGTTAATTAATTGAAATGCATTCCAAGTGACTACCTCATGAAGCTGGTTGGGAGAATGCCAAGTGTGCAAAGCTGTCATCAAGGCAAAGGGTGGCTATTTGAAGAATCTGAAATATTTTTTAACACTTTTTTGGTTACTACATGACTCCATATGTGTTATTTCATAGTTTGGATGTCTTCAATATTATTCTACAATGTAGAAAATAGTAAATATAAAGAAACACCCTTGAATGGGTAGGTGTTCTAAAACATTTTGCCAGTTGTGTAATATTTTTGTCGGTAAGGCCCCTGGAAAATGTCTTGTCGGTAAGCTAAGCTTCTTTTTTTTTACCTTTATTTTACTAGGCAAGTCAGTTAAGAACAAATTCTTATTTTCAACAACGGCCTAGGAACAGTGCCTGTTCAGGGGCAGAATGACAGATTTGTACTTTGTCAGCCAGGGGGTTTGAAATTGCAACCTTCCGGTTACTAGTCCAACACTCTAACCACTAGGGTACCTGCCGTCCCTACACTCTAACCACTAGGCTACCTGCCGTCCATACGCTCTAACCACTAGGCTACCCTGCCGTCCCTACGCTCAAACCACTAGGCTACCGTGCCGTCCCTACACTCTAACCACTAGGCTACCTGCACCCTCTACACTCTACCCACTAGGCTACCTGCCGTCCCTACACTCTAACCACTAGGCTACCTGCCGTCCCTACACTCTAACCACTAGGCTACCTGCCGTCCCAACACTCTAACCACTAGGCTACCTGCCATCCCTACACTCTAACCACTAGGCTACCTGCCGTCCCTACGCTCTAACCACTAGGCTACCCTGCCGTCCCTACACTCTAACCACTAGGCTACCCTGCCGTCCCTACACTCTAACCACTAGGCTACCTGCCGTCCCTACACTCTAACCAATAGGCTACCTGCCGTCCCTACACTCTAACCACTAGGCTACCTGCCGTCCCTACACTCTAACCACACTAGGCTACACTCTAACCACTAGGCTACCTGTCCCTACACTCTAACCACTAGGCTACCTGCCGTCCCTACACTCTAACCACTAGGCTACCTGCCGTCCCTACACTCTAACCACTAGGCTACCCTGCCGTCCCTACACTCTAACCACTAGGCTACCGTGCCGTCCCTACACTCTAAACACTAGGCAACCTGCACCCTCTACACTCTACCCACTAGGCTACCTGCCGTCCCTACACTCTAACCACTAGGCTACCTGCCGTCCCTACACTCTAACCACTAGGCTACCTGCCGTCCCTACACTCTAACCACTAGGCTACCTGCCATCCCTACACTCTAACCACTAGGCTACCTGCCGTCCCTACACTCTAACCACTAGGCTACCCTGCCGTCCCTACACTCTAACCACTAGGCTACGCTGCCGCCCCTACACTCTAACCACTAGGTTACCCTGCCTCCTCTACACTCTAACCACTAGGCTACCCTGCCGCCCCTACACTCTAACCACTAGGTTACCCTGCCTCCTCTACACTATAACCACTAGGCTACCCTGCCGCCCCTACACTCTAACCACTAGGCTACCCTGCCGTCCCTACACTCTAACCACTAGGCTACCCTGCCGTCCCTACACTCTAACCACTAGGCTACCTGCCGTCCCTACACTCTAACCACTAGGCTACCTGCCGCTTCCCTATTAAATGGTTATTAAAGAATGCAAAAACACACGCAAGACATTGAGAAACCTGTCCAACCATAAGTGTAGAGACCCAGAAAACCCGAGACAACGTCTTCACTATGGCGAATCACTAAAACAATAGAGAAATACAATATGGAGAAAGAAGGAAATGCACATCAGAAATCAGCTGAATGTAATGGACAAATATACAGACTCTAAACACTTCTGGGAAAATATACAGACTCTAAACACTTCTGGGAAAATATACAGACTCTAAACACTTCTGGGAAAATATACAGACTCTAAACACTTCTGGGAAAATATACAGACTCTAAACACTTCTGGGAAAATATACAGACTCTAAACACTTCTGGGAAAATATACAGACTCTAAACACTTCTGGGAAAATATACAGACTCTAAACACTTCTGGGAAAATATACAGACTCTAAACAATTCTGGGAAAATATACAGACTCTAAACACTTCTGGGAAAATATACAGACTCTAAACACTTCTGGGAAAATATACAGACTCTAAACACTTCTGGGAAAATATACAGACTCTAAACACTTCTGGGAAAATATACAGACTCTAAACACTTCTGGGAAAATATACAGACTCTAAACACTTCTGGGAAAATATACAGACTCTAAACACTTCTGGGAAAATATACAGACTCTAAACACTTCTGGGAAAATATACAGACTCTAAACACTTCTGGGAAAATATACAGACTCTACACACTTCTGGGAAAATATACAGACTCTAAACACTTCTGGGAAAATATACAGACTCTAAACACTTCTGGGAAAATATACAGACTCTAAACACTTCTGGGAAAATATACAGACTCTAAACACTTCTGGGAAAATATACAGACTCTAAACACTTCTGGGAAAATATACAGACTCTAAACACTTCTGGGAAAATATACAGACTCTAAACACTTCTGGGAAAACATACAGACTCTAAACACTTCTGGGAAAATATACAGACTCTAAACACTTCTGGGAAAATATACAGACTCTAAACACTTCTGGGAAAACATACAGACTCTAAACACTTCTGGGAAAATATACAGACTCTAAACACTTCTGGGAAAATATACAGACTCTAAACACTTCTGGGAAAACATACAGACTCTAAACACTTCTGGGAAAATATACAGACTCTAAACACTTCTGGGAAAACATACAGACTCTAAACACTTCTGGGAAAATATACAGACTCTAAACACTTCTGGGAAAATATACAGACTCTAAACACTTCTGGGAAAATATACAGACTCTAAACACTTCTGGGAAAACAATAAACAAACAACAACACAAAGAGTTATGTATCCAGAAAAGGAGATATCTGGGTAAACCACTTCTCCAATCTTCTTGGCTCTATAACAAAGAACAAACAGCAAAAACATATACATGATCAAATGCAAATATAACAATCAACTATTAAAGACTAACAGAACCCACTGGATTCTCCAATTACATTGAATGAAATACACGACAAAATACAAACCCTCCAACCCAAAAAGACTTGTGGTGTTGATGGTATCCTCAATGAAATTATAAAATATACAGACCACAAATTCCAATTCTGTATACTTAAACTCTTCAACATTATCCTTAACTCTGGCATCTTCCCCAATATTTGAAACCAAGGACTGATCACCCCAATCCACAAACGTGTAGATGCATTTGACCCATATACTACCGTGGTATATGCATCCACAGCAACCATGGGAAAATCCTCTGCATTATCATTAACAGCAGACTTGTACTGAGAAAATTTCAAATTGTCTTTCTACAAAATTACCATATGACAGACCACTTATTCACCCTGCACACCCTAATTGACAAACAAACAAACTAAAACAAAGCCAACCAAGAATTCACAAAATGGGACAAACACCAAATTGAGACTCTGCATGCAGAATTCTGCAAAAATATCCTCCATGTACAACGTAGAACACCAAATAATGCTGCAGAGCAGAATTAGGCCGATACCCATTTATTATCAAAATCCAGAAATTCTACAACCACTTAAAAGGAAGCGATTCCCAAACCTTCCATAACAAAGCCATCACCTACAGAGAGATTAACCTGGAGAGGAGGCCCCTAAGCAAGATGGTCCTAGGGCTCTGTTCACAAACACAGACATACCCCACAGATCCCCAGGACAGCAACACAATTAGACACAACCAAATCATGTGAGAATAACATGAGAATAACATGAGAAAACTAGAATGCTATTTGGCCCTAAAAAGAATACCTGACCACTGTGACTGACCCAAACTTAAGGAAAGCTTTGGATATGTGCAGTGAATACGTGTAGTGAGTCAGTGAGCATAGCCTTGCTATTGAGAAAGGCTGCCGTAAGCAGCCTGGCTCTTTATTCTTTTGGTACTTCTGTGAGTGTAATTTTTAATGTTTAATTTGTATTGTTTACTTCACTTTTGTTTATTATCTACTTCACTTGCTTTGGCAATTTTATTAACATATGTTTCCCATGCCAATAAAGCCCTTAAATTGAATTGAATTAAGAGACAGAGACAGAGAGAGACTCACAGCTGAAGAAAGCCACACATTAACTTGTAAACAAAAGAAGGACAGAGAAGCAAGAGGAAGGATAATGAAATGTTACTCTAAAGCATTCGTCAAGCTTATCATCAAATCATCACTAATCTTTTTATATTGAAACAAGCAAAGGAATGAGACGTTAGCATAATACACAATCACACATTAGTATAATCGACCACAAACACACACACACACACACACACACACACACACACACACACACACACACACACACACACACACACACACACACACACACACACACACACACACACACACACACACACACACACACACACACACACACACACACACACACACACACACACACACACTGCGAGTGTTAGTGGAATCCAACATTAGTGTATTCATCCACTGAGCAGTCTTGCAGACAGTATTTCAATAAGACCATGGTTGATGTTAGATTGCTGAAACACACAGACAGATGTACAGAGTTCTGACCAGGGAAGCAGGATAGAGACGTGTGTTGGACTGTTAAATTCACTGTCCTCTCTCCCTTTAGTTCTAGAGTTCTGACCAGAGAAGCAGGATAGAGACGTGTTGGACTGTTAAATTCACTGTCCTCTCTCCCTTTAGTTCTAGAGTTCTAACCAGAGAAGCAGGATAGAGACGTGTGTTGGACTGTTAAATTCACTGTCCTCTCTCCCTTTAGTTCTAGAGTTCTAACCAGAGAAGCAGGATAGAGACGTGTGTTGGACTGTTAAATTCACTGTCCTCTCTCCCTTTAGTTCTAGAGTTCTAACCAGAGAAGCAGGATAGAGACGTGTGTTGGAGTGTTAAATCACTGTCCTCTCTCCCTTTAGTTCTAGAGTTCTAACCAGAGAAGCAGGATAGAGACGTGTGTTGGACTGTTAAATTCACTGTCCTCTATCGCTTTAGTTCTAGAGTTCTAACCAGAGAAGCAGGATAGAGACGTGTTGGACTGTTAAATTCACTGTCCTCTCTCCCTTTAGTTCTAGAGTTCTAACCAGAGAAGCAGGATAGAGACGTGTGTTGGACTGTTAAATTCACTGTCCTCTCTCCCTTTAGTTCTAGAGTTCTAAATAGAGAAGCAGGATAGAGACGTGTGTTGGAGTGTTAAATTCACTGTCCTCTCTCCCTTTAGTTCTAGAGTTCTAACCAGAGAAGCAGGATAGAGACGTGTGTTGGAGTGTTAAATTCACTGTCCTCTCTCCCTTTAGTTCTAGAGTTCTAACCAGAGAAGCAGGATAGAGACGTGTGTTGGACTGTTAAATTCACTGTCCTCTCTCCCTTTAGTTCTAGAGTTCTAACCAGAGAAGCAGGATAGAGACGTGTGTTGGACTGTTAAATTCACTGTCCTCTCTCCCTTTAGTTCTAGAGTTCTGACCAGAGAAGCAGGATAGAGACGTGTTGGACTGTTAAATTCACTGTCCTCTCTCCCTTTAGTTCTAGAGTTCTGACCAGAGAAGCAGGATAGAGACGTGTGTTGGACTGTTAAATTCACTGTCCTCTCTCCCTTTAGTTCTAGAGTTCTGACCAGAGAAGCAGGATAGAGACGTGTTGGACTGTTAAAGTCACTGTCCTCTCTCCCTTTAGTTCTAGAGTTCTAACCAGAGAAGCAGGATAGAGACGTGTGTTGGACTGTTAAATTCACTGTCCTCTATCCCTTTAGTTCTAGAGTTCTGGGCATCAGTTTTAACTTTGAGGGCCTTTTTCCGGGACAACGACTAAGACACAGACACATGAAGGCCCATCCTGGCCTTATGTTAAGTTCTCAAAAGTGAATTGCATTAAACAAGCTTTTTGTCTAGTATTAGGCTTATTCTGTGTCTGGGAAACTGGCTTTGAAAGAGGAATGAAGGTAGGTATGGATAAGATGACTGCTATGCAATATTCTACCAGCATATATTCCCCCTTACAGGCTGGAAATAGCAATAGAAAATGCTTTGGAAAGTCAATTGCAATGCACACACAGAAAAACGCACACATCACACTCACATTGACAGACACTACAGGAAAAAGATGGCCGAGCACCGCTCCCATCCTCATCGGCAGGGCAACAGTACAACAGGTTGAGAACTTCAAGTTCCTTGTTGTCCACATCACCAACAAACTAACATGGTCCAAGCACACCAAGGCAGTCGTGAAGAGGGCACAACAAAGCCTATTCCCCCTCAGGAAACTAAAAAGATTTGTCATGGGTCCTGAGATCCTCAAAAGGTTCTACAGCTGCAACATCGAGAGCATCCTGACTGGTTGCATCACTGCCTGGTACAACTACTGCTCGGCCTCCGACCGCAAGGCACCACAGAGGGTAGTGCGAACGGCCCAGTATATCACTGGGGCCAAGCTTCCTGCCATCCAGGACCTCTATACCAGGCGGTGTCAGAGGAAGGCACTAAAAAGTTTCAAGACTCCAGCCACCCTTGTCAAATACTGTTCTCTCTGCTACCGCACGGCAAGTGGTACCGGAGTGCCAAGTCTATGTCCAAGAGACTCATAAACAGCTTCTACCCCCAAGCCATAAGACTCCTGAACAGCTAATCAAATGGCTACCCAGACTATTTGCATTTCCCCCCCTTGCCCCCTCTTTTACAACGCTGCTACTCTCTGTTGTTATCATCTATCATAGTCACTTCAATAACTCTACCTACATGTACATACTACCTCAACTAACCTGTGCCCCCACACATTGACTCTGTACCGGTACCCCACCCCTGTATATCTCGCAATTGTTGTTTTACTGCTGATCTTTAATGACTTGTTACTTTTATATATTTTTCTTATCCGTATTTTGTGATTAATTGCATTGTGGTTAGTTTTTTTTATTTTGTATTTTTTATTTTACCTTTATTTTACTAGGCAAGATCAGTTAAGAACAAATTCTTAATTTCAATGACGGCCTAGGAACAGTGGGTTAACTGCCTGTTCAGGGGCAGAACGACAGATTTGTACCTTGTCAGCTCGGGGGCTTGAACTTGCAACCTTCCGGTGACTAGCCCAACGCTCTAACCACTAGGCTACCCTGCCGCCCCGTCAGTGGCTCGTAAGTAAACATTTAATTGTAAGGTCTACCTACACCTGTTATATTTGGCACAAGTGACTAATAACATTTGATTTGTTTTGACTTTTGATATGATTTGACACACACACCCACCCACCTGCGGCCTACCCCTCCGCACACACGTACACCATCACCACGTCCTCCTATGAGAGTGAAATTCATTCAACACAGATCTCTGGCATATTAAATTAAAGTAGGAACATGTAGTGTGAACAGTGTGACTGTTTTTCCTTTTTAAATTGCTTGGGCAGTGCAGACAGAATAATATATGATTTTCATAAGAGGACGTCGCAAGGCCATGCAAATGAGTGTGAAATTGCAATATAATCATTTGTTTTAAATGATGCTGTGTTCGCTAGAAGATTCATTAATTCCCACAAAAGCTCACGAAAGGCTGAAAGGGTGAGAAGAGAGAAAAAAAAGAGAGACACTAAAAAAAGGAGAAGAGATACAAAACTTTTGTTTTTTTAGGACAGTGGGGTTGAAAAAAAATCTACACCTTGAAAATAACCAGAACAAAAAGCTTTGGTATACAGTTTGAGAAGGAATGAAAATAGGTCCATGTTTTGTTCTTCCTCTGTCCCTGTCTCCCACACTCTCTCTTATTCTCAATCGCTTTCTCTGAGGTTAACAGGGCCAAACAGTTCTGGACAAAAGTATATGATGTACTCTGTGGAGAATAAGGTGCTGTTTGGGACACTGATAGAAACATTTCTAGAGAGGCCTTTCAGACAATATATTTTCCAGGGGCCTTACCGACAACATATTTTCCAGACAGTCCTTACAGAGAAGATATTTTCCAGACAGTCCTTACAGAGAATAGATTTTCCAGACAGTCCTTACAGAGAAGATATTTCCCAGAGAGGCCTTACAGAGAAGATATTTCCCAGAGAGGCCTTACAGAGAAGATATTTTCCAGAGAGGCCTTACAGAGAAGATATTTTCCAGAGAGGCCTTACAGAGAAGATATTTTCCAGAGAGGCCTTACAGAGAAGATATTTTCCAGAGAGGCCTTACAGAGAAGATATTTCCCAGAGAGGCCTTACAGAGAAGATATTTTCCAGAGGCCTTACAGAGAAGATATATCCCAGAGAGGCCTTACAGAGAAGATATTTTCCAGAGAGGCCTTACAGAGAAGATATTTCCCAGACAGTCCTTACAGAGAAGATATTTTCCAGACAGTCCTGACAGAGAAGATATTTTCCAGAGAGGCCTTACAGAGAAGATATTTTCCAGACAGGCCTTACAGAGAAGATATTTTCCAGACAGTCCTTACAGAGAAGATATTTTCCAGACAGTCCTTACAGAGAAGATATTTTCCAGAGAGTCCTGACAGAGAAGATATTTCCCAGAGAGGCCTTACCAACTACTTTCAGTAGTGACATATACCAGGTTCTATGTGTATCTTCCTCTGACATTGTTTCCAACATCAGGTGATATAACAGAGAGTATAAAACTTCACTCGGGGTCAAACAAAGTTTATTGGCATAAACAACAATCTGTAACCCTCAAGAACGAGAGCCCTGCTATCTAGGCCAGAGATTATTAAACCAAAATATTATTCTGATATAAAAATACAATCATGATAATAAACTATTTTTTTGTTGTGTTCCAAAAATACCAGTTAATTGGTGAGACTGTATTGAGGCAAAAAAATAAATATAAAATATATATATATATATGCATTTTAAGAAGTTGGCAACACTAATTAACGCACTGAATATATATATATATATATATATATATATATATATATATATATATATATATATATATATATTCACCGTGTTAATTAGTGTTGCCAACTTCTTAAAATGCATTTGGTTCAGGGAGAGACATGGGGATCATCTGTTGGAAGATGTCCTATTAAATATGTAAAGAAGGGGAAACAGACATTGGCATGCTTAGACACACACACACACACACACACACACACACACACACACACACACACACACACACACACACACACACACACACACACACACACACACACACACACACACACACACACACACACACACACACACACACACACACACACACACACACACACACACACACACACACATACACACCGCTTCAAAGTGACAGTATCAAATACCATTCGCACACTCCTTCACTGCAAGGCATCTACATCATCTTCACCAACTGTGGCTGTCTAGACACTGGACCATCCATTCCAGGAAGAGAAAGGGAAAATAAATGTCTCCTTGTCTTGGTTAACTGACAACAATGTCTCTGTTGATTTCTCTATGGTCAATTACAGTGTTGCTTTCGTCTGTCTTTCTCTCTATCTCCCTCTCTCTCACTTTATTTATTTTATCTCTCTCTCTCCCTCTCTCTCTCTCTCTCTCTCTGTCTTTCTTGTCTCTCTGTCCCTCTGTCTTTCTTGACTCTCTGTCCCTCTGTCTCTCTGTCCCTCTCTCTCTCTCTCTCTCTCTCTCTCTCTCTCTCTCTCTCTCTCTCTCTCTCTCTCTCTCTCTCTCTCTCTCTCTCTCTCTCTCTCTCTCTCTCTCTCTCTCTCTCTCTCTCTCTCTCTCTCCGCCAGCTGTGTGTGTGTGTGTCCGCCAGCTCCTCTCGTCTCGTCTCGTCTCCTCCCCTCTCGTCTCCTCTCCTCTCTTCCACCCCTCCTCCCTATCCTCCTCTACCAACGCCTTCTAATTAAACATGCTGAAAAAGCACAAATGAACCAAGCTCCAACTATGCTTAGATCCCTAGGTGGCTCTGCAGGATACCAGTCGGCTAGGGTCAGGAGAGGAGATAGCTGATTCTGTTTGTGTACGAGAGCGACCCTCTAGGCAGGGTGTCCTCATCCTCATGACAAGAAACGCCTGGTCGAGTGGCACACTGCTGTCATTTCACTTTATAGAGTGAGTGAGTGAGTGAGTGAGTGAGTGAGTGAGTGAGTGAGTGAGTGAGTGAGTGAGTGAGTGAGTGAGTGAGTGAGTGAGTGAGTGAGTGAGTGAGTGAGTGAGTGAGTGAGTGAGTGAGTGAGTGAGTGAGAGTGAGAGTGAGTGAGAGAGTGAGTGAGAGAGAGAGTGAGTGAGTGAGTGAGTGAGTGAGTGAGTGAGTGAGAGAGAGAGAGAGAGAGTGAGAGAGTGAGAGAGTGAGAGAGTGAGAGAGTGAGAGAGTGAGAGAGTGAGAGAGAGTGAGAGAGAGTGAGAGAGAGTGAGAGAGAGTGTGAGAGAGAGTGTGAGAGAGAGAGAGAGAGTGAGAGAGAGAGAAATCGAAGAAGAGGTAGAAAGCACAACAGCAAGGCCCGTGCGGGAATCAAACCCACAACCATGTTGTTGTTGCACCACACTTTCTCTCTTCCTCCTAACAAGTGTGTGAGTGTATTTACACTGAGAACACCAACAGGCTGTAAACAAAACTCTCGGTCTCCTCAGCAACCAGACAAAATAGATCTAAGCAGTTTTCTGGGTGTCAGGCAGGTAGGCGGGCGGGCAGGCGGTGAGAAGCAGAGGAGTACAGGACTTAGACACAGCCAGCTACTGCTGGAGTTTAATTATGACATTCATTGTGTTCTCGCTCTTCTTCTCTCTCGTCCTCTCTCTATTCAGCTAGAACAGGCACAGACCACAACATAGGACTGGCAGGCATTTCACCTCCCCTTCTCTCCCTACCTCTCTTCCTATTTCCCAACCTCCATCCCTGTTCCTCCCTCAAACAAACAAACACACTTCTTCTTCTTTCCCTTCTTCTCGCTCCACTCCCTCCCCCCTCCCTAACTCCCCCACCATCCCTCACCCCACTTAGCTTCTCCACGGCTACATGTCCGTATGCTAATGAGTTTAAGCCGGTTGATGCTTCAGGATATGTTAACAAACACCCTTCGAGGAAAAGCACACCGCCGAGGATAGAGCACAGAGCGCCTGGCGCCATCAACATCAAAAACCAAGTTTTAATAAATGTCAATAGGCAAAACGCAGATAAGAGACACCGACAAAGCACTCTACAAACACATCACACCATAATTAACATGTTAAGGTTTCAAAACAAAGTAAGCAGTAGCTATTGCTCTGACAGGGCCACACAAATTGCATTTCTCTGACATACAAAATAGCATGGGTAGAAAAACCATTCAATGTTTTGCAACTATATGAATGATCAATTGCACATTTTTATGAATGTTTATTAATTCCATCAGACACCTGCGTGTGTGGACGGGGTTCTATAGCTTCTATAGCTGCCTGCTTTGAAAAGAGACCCTCAGTGATTTTCTGTGTTTCCTATTCCAGGTCTGATGAGACTATTTCAAGCTGGCAGGTAACGAAAGACAGGCTGACAAGGAGCAGTGTCGGAACGCTACTCCCCTACTAAGCCACGCCTCCAGTCTTCTGATCTGACCTAGTGAAGTGATTGAACTGGCTGGATAAAAAAATAACCCAACGTGTGTTTTGTCCACTATTTACCCACCTCTGGGGTGTATTTAAAAACACATTTAGAATGTAGTTAATCCCCCCCCCCCTTCTCCCTGTGTGGCTTAAAGCCAGTATGAGAAACGCAATAACAAACGTTTGTGCTATGAAACGAAATACATACTGCACTGTGACCCACAACACGTTTGTGCTAGATTCATCATGGTGTTCTTAGACAAAGCTTCAAAACGTGATGGTGTTTTATTGGACTATTAATCAGGTGGTGTTACGTAATGAATCTGCTGGTTTCTGTCATGACTGACTGTATTTTGAACTTTTATTTTGACATGAGGCTGAGACCCTGGAATTACAAAAAAGGTACACATCAATACACCATGAAAAGCACCACAGAGATACAAAACACAAGTATGAAAAACAAACCCGTTCTTCAGTAAAAAAGGTCCTCTTAATCAGGTGTCTAATTTGCCCGAGAGGCACAAAATCATCACATTTTTGAGAGTTTTGGAGATTAGATTCCACAAGTAAGGAGAGAACAAAACTAAAGGAGCTTGAAGGGATTGTCTCAGTATCTTTGTTTACAAAAAGACTGTTCAAACACATACACACACACACACACACACACATACACACACACACACACACACACACACACACACACACACACACACACACACACACACACACACACACACACACACACACACACACACACACACACACACACACACACACACACACACACACACACACACACACACACACACACACACACATAAACACACACACACATACACACATAAACACACACACACAAACAAGCAAAAAACAAACAGACACACACATACACACATACAGAAATACACAGTAGACATAACTGTACTAATGAACCACATCTATGCATTTACAACTGTAGCTGGCTCTAGCTTGTAGAGAGAGTTCCAAAAACAACGGAACCTCCTAGACTAAAGTACAAAAGTACAAAAACCTCCTAGACTAAAGTACAGCCATTGGCACAGACGTCTTTCAAACTGTTAAGACTCTGTTATTTATGAAGCTTGAGGAGAGAAGACATTCATGGAAAGCTAGACGTCTAGAACGCTGGAAGAGGAAGGAGGATAAAAGAAGGAGAGAGAGACAGAGCGAGAAAGAGGGTGATAGACAGAGAGAGAGAGACAGGTGAGAGGGAGAGAGAAATAGACAGAGAGAGAGAGACAGGTGAGAGGGAGAAAGAAATAGACAGAGAGAGAGAGAGAGGAAAAGGATGAGAGAGAGGGAGAGACAGCAAGAAAGAGGGGGATAGAGAGAGAGAGAGACAGGTGAGAGAGAGAGAGGAAAAGAGGAAGAGTTAGAGGGAGAGACAGCGAGAAAGAGGGGGATAGACAGAGAGAGAGAGAGACGGTTGAGAGGGAGAGAGAAAGACAGAGTGGGAGAGGGAGAGAGAGAGAGGAAAAGGAGGGGAGTTAGAGGGAGAGACAGCGAGGAGAAAGGGGGGATAGACAGAGAGAGAGAGAGAGACGGTTGAGAGGGAGAGAGAAAGACAGAGTGGGAGAGAGAGAGAGAGGAAAAGGAGGAGAGTTAGAGGGAGAGACAGCGAGGAGAAAGGGGGGATAGACAGAGAGAGAGAGAGAGACGGTTGAGAGGGAGAGAGAAAGACAGAGTGGGAGAGAGAGAGGAAAAGGAGGAGAGTTAGAGGGAGAGACAGCGAGGAGAAAGGGGGGATAGACAGAGAGAGAGAGAAAGAGGGGGATAGACAGAGAGAGAGAGAGAGAGAGAGAGAGAGAGAGAGAGAGAGAGAGGAGAGAGAGAGAGAGAGAGAGAGAGAGAGAGAGAGAGAGAGAGAGAGAGAGAGAGAGAGAGAGAGAGACAATGAGAGAGACAGAGAGAGACAAGGAGCAGTGTGTGTGCAGGGTTGCGTACAGGGTCGTGGGGTGAGACAGGGATGCAGCTTAAGCCCCACCCTCTTCAACATATATATCAACGAATTGGCGCGGGCACTGGAGAAGTCTGCAGCACCCGGCCTCACCCTGCTAGAATCTGAAGTCAAATGTCTGCTGTTTGCTGATGATCTGGTGCTTCTGTCACCAACCAAGGAGGGCCTACAGCAGCACCTAGATCTTCTGCACAGAATCTGTCAGACCTGGGCCCTGACAGTAAATCTCAGTAAGACCAAAATAATGGTGATCCAAAAAAGGTCCAGTCGCCAGGACCACAAATACAAATTCCATCTAGACACTGTTGCCCTAGAGCACACAAAAAACTATACATACTACGGCCTAAACATCAGCGCCACAGGTAACTTCCACAAAGCTGTGAACGGTCTGAGAGACAAGGCAAGAAGGGCATTCTATGCCATCAAAAGGAACATACATTTCAACATAACCATTAGGATCTGGCTAAAAATACTTGAATCAGTCATAGAGCCCATTGCCCTTTACGGTTGTGAGGTCTGGGGTCCGCTCACCAACCAAGACTTCACAAAATGGGACAAACACCAAATTGAGACTCTGCATACAGAATTCTGCAAAGATATCCTCCGTGTAAAACGTAGTACCGCAAATAATGCATGCAGAGCAGAATTAGACCGATACCCACTAATTATCTAAAATCCAGAAAAGAGCTGTTAAATTCTATAACCACCTAAAAGGAAGCGATTCCCAAACCTTCCATAACAATTCCATCACCTACAGAGAGATTAACCTGGAGAAGAGTCCCCTAAGCAAGATGGTCCTGGGGCTCTGTTCACAAACACAAACACACTCCACAGAGCCCCAGGACAGCAGCACAATTAGACCCAAACAAATCATGAGAAAACAAAAAGATAAATACTTGACACATTGGAAAGAATTGACAAAAAAACAGAGCAAACAAGAATGCTTTTTGGCCCTAAACAGAGAGTACACAGTGGCAGAATACCTGTCCACTGTGACTGACCCAAACTTAAGGAAAGCTTTGACTATGTACAGACTTAGTGAGCATAGCCCTGCTATTGAGAAAGGCAGACCTGGCTCTCAAGAGAAGACAGGCTATGTGCTCACTGCCCACAAAATGTGGTGGAAACTGAGCTGCACTTCCTAATCTCCTGCCCAATGTATGACCATATTAGAGATACATATTCCCCTCAGATTACACAGATCCACAAAGAATTAGAAAACAAATACAATTTTGATAAACTCTCATATCTACTGGGGGAAATTCCACAGTGTGCCATCACAGCAGCAAGATGTGTGACCTGTTGCCACGAGAAAAGGGCAACCAGTGAAGAACAAACACCATTGTAAATACAACCCATATTTATGCTTTTTATTTTCACTTGTGTTCTTTAACCATTTGTACATTGTTACAACACTGTATATATATATATATATATATATATATATATATATATATATATATATATGTATAATTTGACATTTGTAATGTCTTTATTGTTTAGACATTTCTGTATGTGTAATGTTTACTGTTCATTTGTATTGTTTATTTCTCTTTTTTGTTTATTATCTACCTCACTTGCTTTGGTAATGTTAACACATGTTTCCCATGCCAATAAAGCCACTTGAATTATATTGAATTGAATTGAGAGAGAGAGAGAAAGAGAGAGAGAGAGAGAGAGAGAGAGAGAGAGAGAGAGAGAGAGAGAGAGAGAGACAGAGAGAGAGAGAGAATGAGGGAGAGAGAGAGAGACATTGAGAGAGACAAAGAGAGAGAATGAGGGAGAGAGAGAGAGAGAGAGAGAGAGAGAGAGAGAGAGAGAGAGACATTGAGAGAGACAGAGAGAGAGAATGAGGGAGAGAGAGAGAGAGAGAGAGAGAGAGAGAGAGAGAGAGAGAGAGAGAGAGAGACATTGAGAGAGACAGAGAGAGAGAATGAGGGAGAGAGAGAGAGAGAGAGAGAGAGAGAGAGAGAGAGAGAGAGAGAGAGAGAGAGAGAGACATGACAGATAGCAGGTTGTCTCTTACAGGGTATGTCCCAAATGATATCCTATTCCCTATATAGTACACTACTTTTGGCATGGGCCCAATCATACAGACTCTCACAGAGCCACATGCAGTCAGAGAGAGAGAGAGAGAGAGAGAGAGAGAGAGAGAGAGAGAGAGAGAGAGAGAGATGAAGAACACAGGCCCTGTTAAAATGAACAAAGGAAGAGCAAAAGAGAGAGATGGAAAAATTGCCTCAGACGTCTCCTTTCCATGCCAGCGTTGTATCAAAATGAAAACCAGACGTCTCCTTTCCATGCCAGCGTTGTATCAAAATGAAAACCAGACATCTCCTTTCCATGTCAGCGTTGTATCAAAATGAAAACCAGACATCTCCTTTCCATGTCAGCGTTGTATCAAAATGAAAACCAGACGTCTCCTTTCCATGCCAGCGTTGTATCAAAATGAAAACCAGACGTCTCCTTTCCATGTCAGCGCTGTATCAAAATGAAAACCAGACGTCTCCTTTCCATGCCAGCGTTGTAACAAAATGAAAACCAGACGTCTCCTTTCCATGCCAGCGTTGTATCAAAATGAAAACCAGACGTCTCCTTTCCATGCCAGCGTTGTATCAAAATGAAAACCAGACGTCTCCTTTCCATGCCAGCGTTGTATCAAAATGAAAACCAGACGTCTCCTTTCCATGCCAGCGTTGTATCGAAATGAAAACCAGACGTCTCCTTTCCATGCCAGCGTTGTATCAAAATGAAAACCAGACGTCTCCTTTCCATGCCAGCGTTGTATCAAAATGAAAACCAGACGCTCCTTTCCATGCCAGCGTTGTATCAAAATGAAAACCAGACATCTCCTTTCCATGTCAGCGTTGTATCAAAATGAAAACCAGACATCTCCTTTCCATGTCAGCGTTGTATCAAAATGAAAACCAGACGTCTCCTTTCCATGCCAGCGTTGTATCAAAATGAAAACCAGACATCTCCTTTCCATGTCAGCGTTGTATCAAAATGAAAACCAGACATCTCCTTTCCATGTCAGCGTTGTATCAAAATGAAAACCAGACGTCTCCTTTCCATGCCAGCGTTGTATCAAAATGAAAACCAGACGTCTCCTTTCCATGTCAGCGCTGTATCAAAATGAAAACCAGACGTCTCCTTTCCATGCCAGCGTTGTAACAAAATGAAAACCAGACGTCTCCTTTCCATGCCAGCGTTGTATCAAAATGAAAACCAGACGTCTCCTTTGCATGCCAGCGTTGTATCAAAATGAAAACCAGACGTCTCCTTTCCATGCCAGCGTTGTATCGAAATGAAAACCAGACGTCTCCTTTCCATGCCAGCGTTGTATCAAAATGAAAACCAGACGTCTCCTTTCCATGCCAGCGTTGTATCAAAATGAAAACCAGACGTCTCCTTTCCATGCCAGCGTTGTATCAAAATGAAAACCAGACATCTCCTTTCCATGTCAGCGTTGTATCAAAATGAAAACCAGACATCTCCTTTCCATGTCAGCGTTGTATCAAAATGAAAACCAGATGTCTCCTTTCCATGCCAGCGTTGTATCAAAATGAAAACCAGACGTCTCCTTTCCATGTCAGCGCTGTATCAAAATGAAAACCAGACGTCTCCTTTCCATGCCAGCGTTGTAACAAAATGAAAACCAGACGTCTCCTTTCCATGCCAGCGTTGTATCAAAATGAAAACCAGACGTCTCCTTTCCATGCCAGCGTTGTATCAAAATGAAAACCAGACGTCTCCTTTCCATGTCAGCGTTGTAACAAAATGAAAACCAGACGTCTCCTTTCCATGTCAGCGTTGTATCAAAATGAAAACCAGACGTCTCCTTTCCATGCCAGCGTTGTAACAAAATGAAAACCAGACGTCTCCTTTCCATGCCAGCGTTGTATCAAAATGAAAACCAGACGTCTCCTTTCCATGCCAGCGTTGTATCAAAATGAAAACCAGACGTCTCCTTTCCATGTCAGCGTTGTAACAAAATGAAAACCAGACGTCTCCTTTCCATGTCAGCGTTGTATCAAAATGAAAACCAGACGTCTCCTTTCCATGCCAGCGTTGTATCAAAATGAAAACCAGACGTCTCCTTTCCATGTCAGCGTTGTATCAAAATGAAAACCAGACGTCTCCTTTCCATGCCAGCGTTGTATCAAAATGAAAACCAGACGTCTCCTTTCCATGCCAGCGTTGTATCAAAATGAAAACCAGACGTCTCCTTTCCATGTCAGCGTTGTATCAAAATGAAAACCAGACGTCTCCTTTCCATGTCAGCGTTGTATCAAAATGAAAACCAGACGTCTCCTTTCCATGTCAGCGTTGTATCAAAATGAAAACCAGACGTCTCCTTTCCATGCCAGCGTTGTATCAAAATGAAAACCAGACGTCTCCTTTCCATGCCAGCGTTGTAACAAAATGAAAGTCAGAATCTCACTTCACTGGAACCTCTGTGACATCACGGCGTCTGTCTGGAATCTGTCCGCTGTCACGGTAACCAGATTGTTCATTCCCGACTGTCACCTTTGAACTCAGAGCAAATCAGTGTAGCAAACGTATGCTGACACAACACTCCTGTGTTATTTCACACCAGGGGAAAGCAACTTTAAGTGAGATGATTGTTAAAGTTTTGTTTGTTATAGTATGAACCGTGGAAAATGCATCAGGGTAGTTTGATTCAGTTGTTTGTCTCAGTGTTGTGCATCAAGAGAAAATGTGCTTCACGCACGCACACACTGGACATGGGTCCCCCGGGCCACAGGCAGAACAGACACTTGGGCATGACTCTATCAACTTTTCTCTGTGAGGCCACACAACAACAACGTCTGAGTCAACCTACCTCTGTGTTTCTCACTCCCCATCTCTCTGTTCCTCTCTGTTTCTATCCCCCACGCTTTCTCTTACTGCTTCTCGGTCATGACTTCCCTCTGTCAACATTTTATCTCGATGCTCGAAGCAACAATTTAAAGTTTTGGGGAGGAGAGGGAGAAACATAGAGACAGTGACAATGAACAAAGGAAACAGAGATACAGAAAGAGAGAAACAAAGAGAAACGGTCCAATTTGTAAGATCTCAACATTCACACACACAGACAGACAGACAGACAGACAGACAGACAGACAGACAGACAGACAGACAGACAGACAGACAGACAGACAGACAGACAGACAGACAGACAGACAGACAGACAGACAGACAGACAGACAGACAGACAGACAGACAGACAGACAGACAGACAGACAGACAGACAGACAGACAGACAGACAGACAGACAGACAGGTAGGGTAGGGTAGAGGCGTAGATATGAGAGTAGAGATGAGTCCAGGTATTCTTCATCAAAGCTCCAAAGTTGCCAACACCAGCGATGTCAGAGGGAGCAGAAAGCAGTGTTCAACATCAAAGCACTTCTCCATACTAAGAGTCTGTGCCCTGACACTTCATGTAATAACAAAGTAGCCATATAAATAGCATTGCTTTGATACCAAGGGGTAAATCCCTGTACTCAGTACCAAGTCAAAGAGAATGAGTATCACCACTAGATTGTAATGCATTGGATGATGTGGTAAACACATTGAAATCAAGCCAAAGCAAATCAACATTTTATTTAAAATGTATTTAACCAGGTCTCAACACAAAAAGCTTTCAAAAATAAAACAAAGATAATAAATGAATACATGAAACACGAGTGAATTAGATAAATAAAATAAAATGATGATGATATACAATATGATGTGTGACAGTACAGAGATGATATACATTACATAGCTATATTTCTGATGTGTGACAGTATAGAGATGATATACATTCCATAGCTATATTTCTGATGTGTGACAGTATAGAGATGATATACATTCCATAGCTATATTTCTGATGTGTGACAGTACAGAGATGATATACATTCCATAGCTATATTTCTGATGTGTGACAGTATAGAGATGATATACATTCCATAGCTATATTTCTGATGTGTGACAGTATAGAGATGATATACATTCCATAGCTATATTTCTGATGTGTGACAGTATAGAGATGATATACATTCCATAGCTATATTTCTGATGTGTGACAGTATAGAGATGATATACATTCCATAGCTATATTTCTGATGTGTGACAGTACAGAGATGATATACATTCCATAGCTATATTTCTGATGTGTGACAGTACAGAGATGATATACATTCCATAGCTATATTTCTGATGTGTGACAGTATAGAGATGATATACATTCCATAGCTATATTTCTGATGTGTGACAGTATAGAGATGATATACATTCCATAGCTATATTTCTGATGTGTGACAGTACAGAGATGATATACATTCCATAGCTATATTTCTGATGTGTGACAGTATAGAGATGATATACATTCCATAGCTATATTTCTGATGTGTGACAGTATAGAGATGATATACATTCCATAGCTATATTTCTGATGTGTGACAGTATAGAGATGATATACATTCCATAGCTATATTTCTGATGTGTGACAGTATAGAGATGATATACATTCCATAGCTATATTTCTGATGTGTGACAGTATAGAGATGATATACATTCCATAGCTATATTTCTGATGTGTGACAGTATAGAGATGATATACATTCCATAGCTATATTTCTGATGTGTGACAGTATAGAGATGATATACATTCCATAGCTATATTTCTGATGTGTGACAGTATAGAGATGATATACATTCCATAGCTATATTTCTGATGTGTGACAGTATAGAGATGATATACATTCCATAGCTATATTTCTGATGTGTGACAGTATAGAGATGATATACATTCCATAGCTATATTTCTGATGTGTGACAGTATAGAGATGATATACATTACATAGCTATATTTCTGATGTGTGACAGTATAGAGATGATATACATTCCATAGCTATATTTCTGATGTGTGACAGTATAGAGATGATATACATTCCATGCTATATTTCTGATGTGTGACAGTATAGAGATGATATACATTACATAGCTATATTTCTGATGTGTGACAGTATAGAGATGATATACATTACATAGCTATATTTCTGATGTGTGACAGTATAGAGATGATATACATTCCATAGCTATATTTCTGATGTGTGACAGTATAGAGATGATATACATTACATAGCTATATTTCTGATGTGTGACAGTATAGAGATGATATACATTCCATAGCTATATTTCTGATGTGTGACAGTATAGAGATGATATACATTCCATAGCTATATTTCTGATGTGTGACAGTACAGAGATGATATACATTCCATAGCTATATTTCTGATGTGTGACAGTACAGAGATGATATACATTACATAGCTATATTTCTGATGTGTGACAGTATAGAGATGATATACATTCCATAGCTATATTTCTGATGTGTGACAGTATAGAGATGATATACATTCCATAGCTATATTTCTGATGTGTGACAGTATAGAGATGATATACATTCCATAGCTATATTTCTGATGTGTGACAGTATAGAGATGATATACATTCCATAGCTATATTTCTGATGTGTGACAGTATAGAGATGATATACATTCCATAGCTATATTTCTGATGTGTGACAGTACAGAGATGATATACATTACAGAGCTATATTTCTGATGTGTGACAGTATAGAGATGATATACATTCCATAGCTATATTTCTGATGTGTGACAGTACAGAGATGATATACATTCCATAGCTATATTTCTGATGTGTGACAGTATAGAGATGATATACATTCCATAGCTATATTTCTGATGTGTGACAGTACAGAGATGATATACATTACAGAGCTATATTTCTGATGTGTGACAGTATAGAGATGATATACATTCCATAGCTATATTTCTGATGTGTGACAGTACAGAGATGATATACATTCCATAGCTATATTTCTGATGTGTGACAGTATAGAGATGATATACATTCCATAGCTATATTTCTGATGTGTGACAGTATAGAGATGATATACATTCCATAGCTATATTTCTGATGTGTGACAGTATAGAGATGATATACATTCCATAGCTATATTTCTGATGTGTGACAGTATAGAGATGATATACATTCCATAGCTATATTTCTGATGTGTGACAGTACAGAGATGATATACATTCCATAGCTATATTTCTGATGTGTGACAGTATAGAGATGATATACATTCCATAGCTATATTTCTGATGTGTGACAGTATAGAGATGATATACATTCCATAGCTATATTTCTGATGTGTGACAGTATAGAGATGATATACATTCCATAGCTATATTTCTGATGTGTGACAGTACAGAGATGATATACATTCCATAGCTATATTTCTGATGTGTGACAGTACAGAGATGATATACATTCCATAGCTATATTTCTGATGTGTGACAGTATAGAGATGATATACATTCCATAGCTATATTTCTGATGTGTGACAGTATAGAGATGATATACATTCCATAGCTATATTTCTGATGTGTGACAGTACAGAGATGATATACATTCCATAGCTATATTTCTGATGTGTGACAGTATAGAGATGATATACATTCCATAGCTATATTTCTGATGTGTGACAGTATAGAGATGATATACATTACATAGCTATATTTCTGATGTGTGACAGTATAGAGATGATATACATTACATAGCTATATTTCTGATGTGTGACAGTACAGAGATGATATACATTCCATAGCTATATTTCTGATGTGTGACAGTATAGAGATGATATACATTCCATAGCTATATTTCTGATGTGTGACAGTATAGAGATGATATACATTCCATAGCTATATTTCTGATGTGTGACAGTATAGAGATGATATACATTACATAGCTATATTTCTGATGTGTGACAGTATAGAGATGATATACATTCCATAGCTATATTTCTGATGTGTGACAGTATAGAGATGATATACATTCCATAGCTATATTTCTGATGTGTGACAGTATAGAGATGATATACATTCCATAGCTATATTTCTGATGTGTGACAGTATAGAGATGATATACATTCCATAGCTATATTTCTGATGTGTGACAGTACAGAGATGATATACATTCCATAGCTATATTTCTGATGTGTGACAGTACAGAGATGATATACATTACATAGCTATATTTCTGATGTGTGACAGTATAGAGATGATATACATTCCATAGCTATATTTCTGATGTGTGACAGTATAGAGATGATATACATTCCATAGCTATATTTCTGATGTGTGACAGTACAGAGATGATATACATTCCATAGCTATATTTCTGATGTGTGACAGTATAGAGATGATATACATTCCATAGCTATATTTCTGATGTGTGACAGTATAGAGATGATATACATTCCATAGCTATATTTCTGATGTGTGACAGTACAGAGATGATATACATTACAGAGCTATATTTCTGATGTGTGACAGTATAGAGATGATATACATTCCATAGCTATATTTCTGATGTGTGACAGTACAGAGATGATATACATTCCATAGCTATATTTCTGATGTGTGACAGTATAGAGATGATATACATTCCATAGCTATATTTCTGATGTGTGACAGTACAGAGATGATATACATTCCAGAGCTATATTTCTGATGTGTGACAGTATAGAGATGATATACATTCCATAGCTATATTTCTGATGTGTGACAGTACAGAGATGATATACATTCCATAGCTATATTTCTGATGTGTGACAGTATAGAGATGATATACATTCCATAGCTATATTTCTGATGTGTGACAGTATAGAGATGATATACATTCCATAGCTATATTTCTGATGTGTGACAGTATAGAGATGATATACATTCCATAGCTATATTTCTGATGTGTGACAGTATAGAGATGATATACATTCCATAGCTATATTTCTGATGTGTGACAGTATAGAGATGATATACATTCCATAGCTATATTTCTGATGTGTGACAGTACAGAGATGATATACATTCCATAGCTATATTTCTGATGTGTGACAGTATAGAGATGATATACATTCCATAGCTATATTTCTGATGTGTGACAGTATAGAGATGATATACATTCCATAGCTATATTTCTGATGTGTGACAGTATAGAGATGATATACATTCCATAGCTATATTTCTGATGTGTGACAGTATAGAGATGATATACATTCCATAGCTATATTTCTGATGTGTGACAGTATAGAGATGATATACATTCCATAGCTATATTTCTGATGTGTGACAGTATAGAGATGATATACATTCCATAGCTATATTTCTGATGTGTGACAGTATAGAGATGATATACATTCCATAGCTATATTTCTGATGTGTGACAGTATAGAGATGATATACATTCCATAGCTATATTTCTGATGTGTGACAGTATAGAGATGATATACATTCCATAGCTATATTTCTGATGTGTGACAGTATAGAGATGATATACATTCCATAGCTATATTTCTGATGTGTGACAGTACAGAGATGATATACATTCCATAGCTATATTTCTGATGTGTGACAGTATAGAGATGATATACATTCCATAGCTATATTTCTGATGTGTGACAGTATAGAGATGATATACATTCCATAGCTATATTTCTGATGTGTGACAGTATAGAGATGATATACATTCCATAGCTATATTTCTGATGTGTGACAGTACAGAGATGATATACATTCCATAGCTATATTTCTGATGTGTGACAGTATAGAGATGATATACATTCCATAGCTATATTTCTGATGTGTGACAGTATAGAGATGATATACATTCCATAGCTATATTTCTGATGTGTGACAGTATAGAGATGATATACATTCCATAGCTATATTTCTGATGTGTGACAGTATAGAGATGATATACATTCCATAGCTATATTTCTGATGTGTGACAGTATAGAGATGATATACATTCCATAGCTATATTTCTGATGTGTGACAGTATAGAGATGATATACATTCCATAGCTATATTTCTGATGTGTGACAGTATAGAGATGATATACATTCCATAGCTATATTTCTGATGTGTGACAGTATAGAGATGATATACATTACATAGCTATATTTCTGATGTGTGACAGTATAGAGATGATATACATTCCATAGCTATATTTCTGATGTGTGACAGTACAGAGATGATATACATTCCATAGCTATATTTCTGATGTGTGACAGTACAGAGATGATATACATTCCATAGCTATATTTCTGATGTGTGACAGTATAGAGATGATATACATTCCATAGCTATATTTCTGATGTGTGACAGTATAGAGATGATATACATTCCATAGCTATATTTCTGATGTGTGCCAGTACAGAGATGATATACATTCCATAGCTATATTTCTGATGTGTGACAGTATAGAGATGATATACATTCCATAGCTATATTTCTGATGTGTGCCAGTATAGAGATGATATACATTCCATAGCTATATTTCTGATGTGTGACAGTATAGAGATGATATACATTCCATAGCTATATTTCTGATGTGTGACAGTATAGAGATGATATACATTCCATAGCTATATTTCTGATGTGTGACAGTACAGAGATGATATACATTCCATAGCTATATTTCTGATGTGTGACAGTATAGAGATGATATACATTCCATAGCTATATTTCTGATGTGTGACAGTATAGAGATGATATACATTCCATAGCTATATTTCTGATGTGTGACAGTATAGAGATGATATACATTCCATAGCTATATTTCTGATGTGTGACAGTATAGAGATGATATACATTCCATAGCTATATTTCTGATGTGTGACAGTATAGAGATGATATACATTCCATAGCTATATTTCTGATGTGTGACAGTATAGAGATGATATACATTCCATAGCTATATTTCTGATGTGTGACAGTATAGAGATGATATACATTCCATAGCTATATTTCTGATGTGTGACAGTATAGAGATGATATACATTCCATAGCTATATTTCTGATGTGTGACAGTATAGAGATGATATACATTCCATAGCTATATTTCTGATGTGTGACAGTATAGAGATGATATACATTCCATAGCTATATTTCTGATGTGTGACAGTATAGAGATGATATACATTCCATAGCTATATTTCTGATGTGTGACAGTATAGAGATGATATACATTCCATAGCTATATTTCTGATGTGTGACAGTATAGAGATGATATACATTCCATAGCTATATTTCTGATGTGTGACAGTATAGAGATGATATACATTCCATAGCTATATTTCTGATGTGTGACAGTATAGAGATGATATACATTCCATAGCTATATTTCTGATGTGTGACAGTATAGAGATGATATACATTCCATAGCTATATTTCTGATGTGTGACAGTATAGAGATGATATACATTCCATAGCTATATTTCTGATGTGTGACAGTATAGAGATGATATACATTCCATAGCTATATTTCTGATGTGTGACAGTATAGAGATGATATACATTCCATAGCTATATTTCTGATGTGTGACAGTATAGAGATGATATACATTCCATAGCTATATTTCTGATGTGTGACAGTATAGAGATGATATACATTCCATAGCTATATTTCTGATGTGTGACAGTATAGAGATGATATACATTCCATAGCTATATTTCTGATGTGTGACAGTATAGAGATGATATACATTCCATAGCTATATTTCTGATGTGTGACAGTATAGAGATGATATACATTCCATAGCTATATTTCTGATGTGTGACAGTACAGAGATGATATACATTCCATAGCTATATTTCTGATGTGTGACAGTACAGAGATGATATACATTCCATAGCTATATTTCTGATGTGTGACAGTATAGAGATGATATACATTCCATAGCTATATTTCTGATGTGTGACAGTATAGAGATGATATACATTCCATAGCTATATTTCTGATGTGTGACAGTATAGAGATGATATACATTCCATAGCTATATTTCTGATGTGTGACAGTATAGAGATGATATACATTCCATAGCTATATTTCTGATGTGTGCCAGTATAGAGATGATATACATTCCATAGCTATATTTCTGATGTGTGACAGTATAGAGATGATATACATTCCATAGCTATATTTCTGATGTGTGACAGTATAGAGATGATATACATTCCATAGCTATATTTCTGATGTGTGACAGTACAGAGATGATATACATTCCATAGCTATATTTCTGATGTGTGACAGTATAGAGATGATATACATTCCATAGCTATATTTCTGATGTGTGACAGTATAGAGATGATATACATTCCATAGCTATATTTCTGATGTGTGACAGTATAGAGATGATATACATTCCATAGCTATATTTCTGATGTGTGACAGTATAGAGATGATATACATTCCATAGCTATATTTCTGATGTGTGACAGTATAGAGATGATATACATTCCATAGCTATATTTCTGATGTGTGCCAGTACAGAGATGATATACATTCCATAGCTATATTTCTGATGTGTGACAGTATAGAGATGATATACATTCCATAGCTATATTTCTGATGTGTGCCAGTATAGAGATGATATACATTCCATAGCTATATTTCTGATGTGTGACAGTATAGAGATGATATACATTCCATAGCTATATTTCTGATGTGTGACAGTATAGAGATGATATACATTCCATAGCTATATTTCTGATGTGTGACAGTACAGAGATGATATACATTCCATAGCTATATTTCTGATGTGTGACAGTATAGAGATGATATACATTCCATAGCTATATTTCTGATGTGTGACAGTATAGAGATGATATACATTCCATAGCTATATTTCTGATGTGTGACAGTATAGAGATGATATACATTCCATAGCTATATTTCTGATGTGTGACAGTATAGAGATGATATACATTCCATAGCTATATTTCTGATGTGTGACAGTATAGAGATGATATACATTCCATAGCTATATTTCTGATGTGTGACAGTATAGAGATGATATACATTCCATAGCTATATTTCTGATGTGTGACAGTACAGAGATGATATACATTCCATAGCTATATTTCTGATGTGTGACAGTATAGAGATGATATACATTCCATAGCTATATTTCTGATGTGTGACAGTATAGAGATGATATACATTCCATAGCTATATTTCTGATGTGTGACAGTATAGAGATGATATACATTCCATAGCTATATTTCTGATGTGTGACAGTATAGAGATGATATACATTCCATAGCTATATTTCTGATGTGTGACAGTATAGAGATGATATACATTCCATAGCTATATTTCTGATGTGTGACAGTATAGAGATGATATACATTCCATAGCTATATTTCTGATGTGTGACAGTATAGAGATGATATACATTCCATAGCTATATTTCTGATGTGTGCCAGTACAGAGATGATATACATTCCATAGCTATATTTCTGATGTGTGACAGTATAGAGATGATATACATTCCATAGCTATATTTCTGATGTGTGCCAGTATAGAGATGATATACATTCCATAGCTATATTTCTGATGTGTGACAGTATAGAGATGATATACATTCCATAGCTATATTTCTGATGTGTGACAGTATAGAGATGATATACATTCCATAGCTATATTTCTGATGTGTGACAGTACAGAGATGATATACATTCCATAGCTATATTTCTGATGTGTGACAGTATAGAGATGATATACATTCCATAGCTATATTTCTGATGTGTGACAGTATAGAGATGATATACATTCCATAGCTATATTTCTGATGTGTGACAGTATAGAGATGATATACATTCCATAGCTATATTTCTGATGTGTGACAGTATAGAGATGATATACATTCCATAGCTATATTTCTGATGTGTGACAGTATAGAGATGATATACATTCCATAGCTATATTTCTGATGTGTGACAGTATAGAGATGATATACATTCCATAGCTATATTTCTGATGTGTGACAGTACAGAGATGATATACATTCCATAGCTATATTTCTGATGTGTGACAGTATAGAGATGATATACATTCCATAGCTATATTTCTGATGTGTGACAGTATAGAGATGATATACATTCCATAGCTATATTTCTGATGTGTGACAGTATAGAGATGATATACATTCCATAGCTATATTTCTGATGTGTGACAGTATAGAGATGATATACATTCCATAGCTATATTTCTGATGTGTGACAGTATAGAGATGATATACATTCCATAGCTATATTTCTGATGTGTGACAGTATAGAGATGATATACATTCCATAGCTATATTTCTGATGTGTGACAGTATAGAGATGATATACATTCCATAGCTATATTTCTGATGTGTGACAGTATAGAGATGATATACATTCCATAGCTATATTTCTGATGTGTGACAGTACAGAGATGATATACATTACATAGCTATATTTCTGATGTGTGACAGTACAGAGATGATATACATTCCATAGCTATATTTCTGATGTGTGACAGTATAGAGATGATATACATTCCATAGCTATATTTCTGATGTGTGACAGTATAGAGATGATATACATTACATAGCTATATTTCTGATGTGTGACAGTATAGAGATGATATACATTCCATAGCTATATTTCTGATGTGTGCCAGTACAGAGATGATATACATTCCATAGCTATATTTCTGATGTGTGACAGTATAGAGATGATATACATTCCATAGCTATATTTCTGATGTGTGCCAGTACAGAGATGATATACATTACAGAGCTATATTTCTGATGTGTGACAGTACAGAGATGATATACATTCCATAGCTATATTTCTGATGTGTGACAGTATAGAGATGATATACATTCCATAGCTATATTTCTGATGTGTGACAGTATAGAGATGATATACATTCCATAGCTATATTTCTGATGTGTGACAGTATAGAGATGATATACATTCCATAGCTATATTTCTGATGTGTGACAGTATAGAGATGATATACATTCCATAGCTATATTTCTGATGTGTGACAGTATAGAGATGATATACATTCCATAGCTATATTTCTGATGTGTGACAGTACAGAGATGATATACATTACATAGCTATATTTCTGATGTGTGACAGTACAGAGATGATATACATTCCATAGCTATATTTCTGATGTGTGACAGTATAGAGATGATATACATTCCATAGCTATATTTCTGATGTGTGACAGTATAGAGATGATATACATTCCATAGCTATATTTCTGATGTGTGACAGTATAGAGATGATATACATTCCATAGCTATATTTCTGATGTGTGACAGTACAGAGATGATATACATTCCATAGCTATATTTCTGATGTGTGACAGTACAGAGATGATATACATTACATAGCTATATTTCTGATGTGTGACAGTACAGAGATGATATACATTCCATAGCTATATTTCTGATGTGTGACAGTATAGAGATGATATACATTCCATAGCTATATTTCTGATGTGTGACAGTACAGAGATGATATACATTACATAGCTATATTTCTGATGTGTGACAGTACAGAGATGATATACATTACATAGCTATATTTCTGATGTGTGACAGTACAGAGATGATATACATTCCATAGCTATATTTCTGATGTGTGACAGTATAGAGATGATATACATTCCATAGCTATATTTCTGATGTGTGACAGTACAGAGATGATATACATTCCATAGCTATATTTCTGATGTGTGACAGTACAGAGATGATATACATTACATAGCTATATTTCTGATGTGTGACAGTACAGAGATGATATACATTACATAGCTATATTTCTGATGTGTGACAGTACAGAGATGATATACATTCCATAGCTATATTTCTGATGTGTGACAGTACAGAGATGATATACATTCCATAGCTATATTTCTGATGTGTGACAGTATAGAGATGATATACATTCCATAGCTATATTTCTGATGTGTGACAGTACAGAGATGATATACATTCCATAGCTATATTTCTGATGTGTGACAGTACAGAGATGATATACATTCCATAGCTATATTTCTGATGTGTGACAGTATAGAGATGATATACATTCCATAGCTATATTTCTGATGTGTGACAGTACAGAGATGATATACATTCCATAGCTATATTTCTGATGTGTGACAGTACAGAGATGATATACATTCCATAGCTATATTTCTGATGTGTGACAGTACAGAGATGATATACATTCCATAGCTATATTTCTGATGTGTGACAGTATAGAGATGATATACATTCCATAGCTATATTTCTGATGTGTGACAGTATAGAGATGATATACATTCCATAGCTATATTTCTGATGTGTGACAGTACAGAGATGATATACATTCCATAGCTATATTTCTGATGTGTGACAGTACAGAGATGATATACATTCCATAGCTATATTTCTGATGTGTGACAGTACAGAGATGATATACATTCCATAGCTATATTTCTGATGTGTGACAGTATAGAGATGATATACATTCCATAGCTATATTTCTGATGTGTGACAGTACAGAGATGATATACATTCCATAGCTATATTTCTGATGTGTGACAGTACAGAGATGATATACATTCCATAGCTATATTTCTGATGTGTGACAGTACAGAGATGATATACATTCCATAGCTATATTTCTGATGTGTGACAGTATAGAGATGATATACATTCCATAGCTATATTTCTGATGTGTGACAGTATAGAGATGATATACATTCCATAGCTATATTTCTGATGTGTGACAGTACAGAGATGATATACATTCCATAGCTATATTTCTGATGTGTGACAGTACAGAGATGATATACATTCCATAGCTATATTTCTGATGTGTGACAGTACAGAGATGATATACATTCCATAGCTATATTTCTGATGTGTGACAGTATAGAGATGATATACATTCCATAGCTATATTTCTGATGTGTGACAGTATAGAGATGATATACATTCCATAGCTATATTTCTGATGTGTGACAGTACAGAGATGATATACATTCCATAGCTATATTTCTGATGTGTGACAGTACAGAGATGATATACATTCCATAGCTATATTTCTGATGTGTGACAGTATAGAGATGATATACATTCCATAGCTATATTTCTGATGTGTGACAGTATAGAGATGATATACATTCCATAGCTATATTTCTGATGTGTGACAGTACAGAGATGATATACATTCCATAGCTATATTTCTGATGTGTGACAGTACAGAGATGATATACATTCCATAGCTATATTTCTGATGTGTGACAGTACAGAGATGATATACATTCCATAGCTATATTTCTGATGTGTGACAGTATAGAGATGATATACATTCCATAGCTATATTTCTGATGTGTGACAGTATAGAGATGATATACATTCCATAGCTATATTTCTGATGTGTGACAGTACAGAGATGATATACATTCCATAGCTATATTTCTGATGTGTGACAGTACAGAGATGATATACATTCCATAGCTATATTTCTGATGTGTGACAGTACAGAGATGATATACATTCCATAGCTATATTTCTGATGTGTGACAGTATAGAGATGATATACATTCCATAGCTATATTTCTGATGTGTGACAGTACAGAGATGATATACATTCCATAGCTATATTTCTGATGTGTGACAGTACAGAGATGATATACATTCCATAGCTATATTTCTGATGTGTGACAGTATAGAGATGATATACATTCCATAGCTATATTTCTGATGTGTGACAGTATAGAGATGATATACATTCCATAGCTATATTTCTGATGTGTGACAGTACAGAGATGATATACATTCCATAGCTATATTTCTGATGTGTGACAGTATAGAGATGATATACATTCCATAGCTATATTTCTGATGTGTGACAGTACAGAGATGATATACATTCCATAGCTATATTTCTGATGTGTGACAGTATAGAGATGATATACATTCCATAGCTATATTTCTGATGTGTGACAGTACAGAGATGATATACATTCCATAGCTATATTTCTGATGTGTGACAGTATAGAGATGATATACATTCCATAGCTATATTTCTGATGTGTGACAGTACAGAGATGATATACATTCCATAGCTATATTTCTGATGTGTGACAGTATAGAGATGATATACATTCCATAGCTATATTTCTGATGTGTGACAGTACAGAGATGATATACATTCCATAGCTATATTTCTGATGTGTGACAGTATAGAGATGATATACATTCCATAGCTATATTTCTGATGTGTGACAGTACAGAGATGATATACATTCCATAGCTATATTTCTGATGTGTGACAGTACAGAGATGATATACATTCCATAGCTATATTTCTGATGTGTGACAGTACAGAGATGATATACATTCCATAGCTATATTTCTGATGTGTGACAGTATTTCTGATATTTCTGATGTGACAGTATAGAGATGATATACATTCCATAGCTATATTTCTGATGTGTGACAGTATAGAGATGATATACATTCCATAGCTATATTTCTGATGTGTGACAGTATAGAGATGATATACATTCCATAGCTATATTTCTGATGTGTGACAGTATAGAGATGATATACATTCCATAGCTATATTTCTGATGTGTGACAGTACAGAGATGATATACATTCCATAGCTATATTTCTGATGTGTGACAGTACAGAGATGATATACATTCCATAGCTATATTTCTGATGTGTGACAGTACAGAGATGATATACATTCCATAGCTATATTTCTGATGTGTGACAGTACAGAGATGATATACATTCCATAGCTATATTTCTGATGTGTGACAGTACAGAGATGATATACATTCCATAGCTATATTTCTGATGTGTGACAGTACAGAGATGATATACATTCCATAGCTATATTTCTGATGTGTGACAGTATAGAGATGATATACATTCCATAGCTATATTTCAGTACTGATGTGTGACAGTATAGAGATGATATACATTCCATAGCTATATTTCTGATGTGTGACAGTATAGAGATGATATACATTCCATAGCTATATTTCTGATGTGTGACAGTATAGAGATGATATACATTCCATAGCTATATTTCTGATGTGTGACAGTATAGAGATGATATACATTCCATAGCTATATTTCTGATGTGTGACAGTACAGAGATGATATACATTCCATAGCTATATTTCTGATGTGTGACAGTACAGAGATGATATACATTCCATAGCTATATTTCTGATGTGTGACAGTATAGAGATGATATACATTCCATAGCTATATTTCTGATGTGTGACAGTATAGAGATGATATACATTCCATAGCTATATTTCTGATGTGTGACAGTATAGAGATGATATACATTCCATAGCTATATTTCTGATGTGTGACAGTATAGAGATGATATACATTCCATAGCTATATTTCTGATGTGTGACAGTATAGAGATGATATACATTCCATAGCTATATTTCTGATGTGTGACAGTATAGAGATGATATACATTCCACTATATTTAGCTATATTTCGATGTGTGACAGTACAGAGATGATATACATTCCATAGCTATATTTCTGATGTGTGACAGTACAGAGATGATATACATTCCATAGCTATATTTCTGATGTGTGACAGTATAGAGATGATATACATTCCATAGCTATATTTCTGATGTGTGACAGTATAGAGATGATATACATTCCATAGCTATATTTCTGATGTGTGACAGTATAGAGATGATATACATTCCATAGCTATATTTCTGATGTGTGACAGTATAGAGATGATATACATTCCATAGCTATATTTCTGATGTGTGACAGTACAGAGATGATATACATTCCATAGCTATATTTCTGATGTGTGACAGTACAGAGATGATATACATTCCATAGCTATATTTCTGATGTGTGACAGTATAGAGATGATATACATTCCATAGCTATATTTCTGATGTGTGACAGTATAGAGATGATATACATTCCATAGCTATATTTCTGATGTGTGACAGTATAGAGATGATATACATTCCATAGCTATATTTCTGATGTGTGACAGTATAGAGATGATATACATTCCATAGCTATATTTCTGATGTGTGACAGTATAGAGATGATATACATTCCATAGCTATATTTCTGATGTGTGACAGTATAGAGATGATATACATTCCATAGCTATATTTCTGATGTGTGACAGTATAGAGATGATATACATTCCATAGCTATATTTCTGATGTGTGACAGTATAGAGATGATATACATTCCATAGCTATATTTCTGATGTGTGACAGTATAGAGATGATATACATTCCATAGCTATATTTCTGATGTGTGACAGTATAGAGATGATATACATTCCATAGCTATATTTCTGATGTGTGACAGTATAGAGATGATATACATTCCATAGCTATATTTCTGATGTGTGACAGTACAGAGATGATATACATTCCATAGCTATATTTCTGATGTGTGACAGTACAGAGATGATATACATTCCATAGCTATATTTCTGATGTGTGACAGTACAGAGATGATATACATTCCATAGCTATATTTCTGATGTGTGACAGTATAGAGATGATATACATTCCATAGCTATATTTCTGATGTGTGACAGTACAGAGATGATATACATTACATAGCTATATTTCTGATGTGTGACAGTATAGAGATGATATACATTCCATAGCTATATTTCTGATGTGTGACAGTATAGAGATGATATACATTCCATAGCTATATTTCTGATGTGTGACAGTACAGAGATGATATACATTCCATAGCTATATTTCTGATGTGTGACAGTATAGAGATGATATACATTCCATAGCTATATTTCTGATGTGTGACAGTATAGAGATGATATACATTCCATAGCTATATTTCTGATGTGTGACAGTATAGAGATGATATACATTCCATAGCTATATTTCTGATGTGTGACAGTACAGAGATGATATACATTCCATAGCTATATTTCTGATGTGTGACAGTATAGAGATGATATACATTCCATAGCTATATTTCTGATGTGTGACAGTATAGAGATGATATACATTCCATAGCTATATTTCTGATGTGTGACAGTATAGAGATGATATACATTCCATAGCTATATTTCTGATGTGTGACAGTATAGAGATGATATACATTCCATAGCTATATTTCTGATGTGTGACAGTACAGAGATGATATACATTCCATAGCTATATTTCTGATGTGTGACAGTATAGAGATGATATACATTCCATAGCTATATTTCTGATGTGTGACAGTACAGAGATGATATACATTCCATAGCTATATTTCTGATGTGTGACAGTACAGAGATGATATACATTCCATAGCTATATTTCTGATGTGTGACAGTACAGAGATGATATACATTCCATAGCTATATTTCTGATGTGTGACAGTACAGAGATGATATACATTCCATAGCTATATTTCTGATGTGTGACAGTACAGAGATGATATACATTCCATAGCTATATTTCTGATGTGTGACAGTACAGAGATGATATACATTCCATAGCTATATTTCTGATGTGTGACAGTATAGAGATGATATACATTCCATAGCTATATTTCTGATGTGTGACAGTATAGAGATGATATACATTCCATAGCTATATTTCTGATGTGTGACAGTATAGAGATGATATACATTCCATAGCTATATTTCTGATGTGTGACAGTATAGAGATGATATACATTCCATAGCTATATTTCTGATGTGTGACAGTATAGAGATGATATACATTCCATAGCTATATTTCTGATGTGTGACAGTACAGAGATGATATACATTCCATAGCTATATTTCTGATGTGTGACAGTACAGAGATGATATACATTCCATAGCTATATTTCTGATGTGTGACAGTACAGAGATGATATACATTCCATAGCTATATTTCTGATGTGTGACAGTATAGAGATGATATACATTCCATAGCTATATTTCTGATGTGTGACAGTACAGAGATGATATACATTCCATAGCTATATTTCTGATGTGTACAGTATAGAGATGATATACATTCCATAGCTATATTTCTGATGTGTGACAGTATAGAGATGATATACATTCCATAGCTATATTTCTGATGTGTGACAGTACAGAGATGATATACATTCCATAGCTATATTTCTGATGTGTGACAGTACAGAGATGATATACATTCCATAGCTATATTTCTGATGTGTGACAGTACAGAGATGATATACATTCCATAGCTATATTTCTGATGTGTGACAGTACAGAGATGATATACATTCCATAGCTATATTTCTGATGTGTGACAGTACAGAGATGATATACATTACATAGCTATATTTCTGATGTGTGACAGTATAGAGATGATATACATTCCATAGCTATATTTCTGATGTGTGACAGTATAGAGATGATATACATTCCATAGCTATATTTCTGATGTGTGACAGTATAGAGATGATATACATTCCATAGCTATATTTCTGATGTGTGACAGTATAGAGATGATATACATTCCATAGCTATATTTCTGATGTGTGACAGTATAGAGATGATATACATTCCATAGCTATATTTCTGATGTGTGACAGTACAGAGATGATATACATTCCATAGCTATATTTCTGATGTGTGACAGTATAGAGATGATATACATTCCATAGCTATATTTCTGATGTGTGACAGTATAGAGATGATATACATTCCATAGCTATATTTCTGATGTGTGACAGTACAAGAGATGATATACATTCCATAGCTATATTTCTGATGTGTGACAGTATAGAGATGATATACATTCCATAGCTATATTTCTGATGTGTGACAGTATAGAGATGATATACATTCCATAGCTATATTTCTGATGTGTGACAGTACAGAGATGATATACATTACATAGCTATATTTCTGACGTGTGACAGTATAGAGATGATATACATTCCATAGCTATATTTCTGATGTGTGACAGTATAGAGATGATATACATTCCATAGCTATATTTCTGATGTGTGACAGTATAGAGATGATATACATTCCATAGCTATATTTCTGATGTGTGACAGTATAGAGATGATATACATTCCATAGCTATATTTCTGATGTGTGACAGTATAGAGATGATATACATTCCATAGCTATATTTCTGATATGTGACAGTACAGAGATGATATACATTCCATAGCTATATTTCTGATGTGTGACAGTACAGAGATGATATACATTCCATAGCTATATTTCTGATGTGTGACAGTATAGAGATGATATACATTCCATAGCTATATTTCTGATGTGTGACAGTATAGAGATGATATACATTCCATAGCTATATTTCTGATGTGTGACAGTACAAGAGATGATATACATTCCATAGCTATATTTCTGATGTGTGACAGTATAGAGATGATATACATTCCATAGCTATATTTCTGATGTGTGACAGTACAGAGATGATATACATTCCATAGCTATATTTCTGATGTGTGACAGTATAGAGATGATATACATTCCATAGCTATATTTCTGTGTGTGTGACAGTATAGAGATGATATACATTCCATAGCTATATTTCTGATGTGTGACAGTATAGAGATGATATACATTCCATAGCTATATTTCTGATGTGTGACAGTACAGAGATGATATACATTCCATAGCTATATTTCTGATGTGTGACAGTACAGAGATGATATACATTCCATAGCTATATTTCTGATGTGTGACAGTACAGAGATGATATACATTCCATAGCTATATTTCTGATGTGTGACAGTACAGAGATGATATACATTCCATAGCTATATTTCTGATGTGTGACAGTATAGAGATGATATACATTCCATAGCTATATTTCTAATGTGTGACAGTACAGAGATGATATACATTCCATAGCTATATTTCTGATGTGTGACAGTACAAGAGATGATATACATTCCATAGCTATATTTCTGATGTGTGACAGTACAAGAGATGATATACATTCCATAGCTATATTTCTGATGTGTGACAGTACAGAGATGATATACATTCCATAGCTATATTTCTGATGTGTGACAGTACAGAGAGATATATTCCATAGCATATTTCTGATGTGTGACAGTATAGAGATGATATACTATATTTCTGATGTGTGACAGTACAGAGATGATATACATTCCATAGCTATATTTCTGATGTGTGACAGTACAGAGATGATATACATTCCATAGCTATATTTCTGATGTGTGACAGTATAGAGATGATATACATTCCATAGCTATATTTCTGATGTGTGACAGTATAGAGATGATATACATTACATAGCTATATTTCTGATGTGTGACAGTACAGAGATGATATACATTCCATAGCTATATTTCTGATGTGTGACAGTACAGAGATGATATACATTCCATAGCATATATTTCTGATGTGTGACAGTATAGAGATGATATACATTCCATAGCTATATTTCTGATGTGTGACTGTATAGAGATGATATACATTTCATAGCTATATTTCTAATGTGTGACAGTACAGAGATGATATACATTCCATAGCTATATTTCTAATGTGTGACAGTACAGAGATGATATACATTCCATAGCTATATTTCTGATGTGTGACAGTACAGAGATGATATACATTCCATAGCTATATTTCTGATGTGTGACAGTACAGAGATGATATACATTCCATAGCTATATTTCTGATATGTGACAGTACAGAGATGATATACATTCCATAGCTATATTTCTGATATGTGACAGTACAGAGATGATATACATTCCATAGCTATATTTCTGATGTGTGACAGTATACATTCCATAGCTAGATGATATATATACATTCCATAGCTATATTTCTGATGTGTGACAGTACAGAGATGATATACATTCCATAGCTATATTTCTGATGTGTGACAGTACAGAGATGATATACATTCCATAGCTATATTTCTGATATGTGACAGTATAGAGATGATATACATTCCATAGCTATATTTCTGATGTGTGACAGTACAGAGATGATATACATTCCATAGCTATATTTAATACAGCAGGTGTACCTGTTTCACCTTACTTACAAGCCCTTAACCAACAATGGAGCTCAAGAAATACAGTTAAGAAAATATTTATGAAATAAAAGTAAATAAAAAATGTTTTAATAAATCCAGAAGTAACACAAGAAAATGACATAACAATAACGAGGCTATTTACAGGGGGACCGGTATCGAGTCAATAACGAGGCTATTTACAGGGGGACCGGTATCGAGTCAGTAACGAGGCTATTTACAGGGGGACTAGTATCGAGTCAATAACGAGGCTATTTACAGGGGGACCGGTATCGAGTCAATAACGAGGCTATTTACAGGGGGACCGGAATCGAGTCAATAACGAGGCTATTTACAGGGGGACCGGTATCGAGTCAATAACGAGGCTATTTACAGGGGTACCGGTATCGAGTCAATAACGAGGCTATTTACAGGGGTACCGGTATCGAGTCAATAACGAGGCTATTTACAGGGGGACCGGTATCGAGTCAATAACGAGGCTATTTACAGGGGGACCGGTATCGAGTCAATAACGAGGCTATTTACAGGGGGACCGGTATCGAGTCAATAACGAGGCTATTTACAGGGGTACCGGTATCGAGTCAATAACGAGGCTATTTACAGGGGTACTGGTATTGAGTCAATAACGAGGCTATTTACAGGGGTACTGGTATCGAGTCAATAACGAGGCTATTTACAGGGGTACTGGTATCGAGTCAATAACGAGGCTATTTACAGGGGTACCGGTATCGAGTCAATAACGAGGCCATTTACAGGGATACCGGTATCGAGTCAATGTTTTTTTTTTTTTTTATATATATTTTTTTATTGATCATTTATTTGACTAGGCATCTCAGTTAAGAACAAATTCTTATTTACAATGATGGCCTACCAAAAGGCAAAAGGCCTCCTGTGGGGACGGGGGCTGGGATGAAAAAGAAAAAAGAAATACAATATAAATATAGGACAAAACGCATATCACAACAAGAGAGACAACACAACACTACATCAATAGAGACCTAAGAGGACAGCACAGCATGGCAGCAACACAACAAGGTAGCAGCACAAAACATGGTACAAACATTATTGGGCACGGACAACAGCACAAAGGGGAAAGAAGGTAGAGACA